>NC_080710.1:14458279-14535779 GCF_019097595.1 Hemibagrus wyckioides
AACACTGATGATCTCCTCATCATGGCACCTGTTAGTGGGTGGGATATATTAGGCAGCAAGTGAACTTTTGTCCTCAAAGTTGATGTGTTAGAAGCAGGAAAAATGGGCAAGAGTAAGGATTTGAGCGAGTTTGACAAGGGCCAGATTGTGATGGCTAGATGACTGGATCAGAGCATCTCCAAAACTGCAGCTCTTGTGGGGTGTTCCCGGTCTGCAGTGGTCAGTATCTATCAAAAGTGGTCCAAGGAAGGAACAGTGCTGAACCCACAACAGGGTCATGGGTGGCCAAGACTCAGTGAAGCACGTAGAGAGTGAAGGCTGGCCCATGTGATCACCAACAGATGAGCTACTGTTGCTCAAATTGCTGAAGAAGTTAATGCTGGTTCTGAATGAAAGGTGTCAGAATACACAGTGCATGATGGGTCAGGGCTGTTTTGGCAGCAAAAGGGGAACCAACACAATATTAGGTGATATTATAGTGATCATAATGTTATGCCTGATCAGTGTATAATAAACAAATAGAAAATTCAATTCAATTTTCAATTCAGTTTTATTTGTATAGCGCTTTTAACAAACGAACATTGTCTCAAAGCAGCTTTCCAGAACATAAGAAACAAACAAAAAAAAAAGTTTTTTAGACAGTAGAATATGTAGATCATGTTCTGTGCAACAATACAGAAAATGAAAATAAATAAATAAATAAATAAATAAAAACTAAGAACATGAGGGCATGAATGTCATATTTTTCTGAGACCTGTTGCAACCCTTGTCTGACTTCAGCAGATGGCAGTATCACATTCTATATTTATCTCACAAACCCCAGCTTCAGGAATAACATGATGTTGAATTGCAAAGTTCCTTCAGCTTCACAGTGGGACATTATGCTATGTTAAGTCAACAGTTGGCAAGTTTTAAATAGAAGATCTAATAAATGCAAACATGACAGACAACAGGTTCATTAAAATGTAAATGGAATGTACTATATATAATTGGAAGGCACATAGTTATTATTATATTTATACATTTAGGATAGTGTATATTGTCACACAGTGTTAAATCCAAGCTGTAATGTAATGCAAGTTAGCCAGGTGTAATGAGTATCATTAGCTGCCATATGAGTGTATCATGGGACTGAGGAAGAACAGAATGCATGAGTATTGTCTTTACAAAAACATGTTTAACTGTGCTTTTGTCTTGTCATCAGAAAAACTGACATGTGAATTGCTAGAATAAATCTCAGTAATATCTCAGTAATAATCTCTCCGTAATATGGGACATATTCCATGACTATCATGACTGAAATTCATTGTTAAGAATACATGTTTTCTTTCCATGGTTTTCAACTTGTTTATTCAGATGTGTAAGAATCTGGATATTAAACGATTCTATAAAATATATCATGCCCAAATGTTCTGGACAAATGTTGGGACACTTCAAGTGAAATGTTTGTGATGGTTGTCTCATACTGTGCTGTGTTCGAATGTAAAACACTACTGGCAAAGCAGAGGTTTGTCCAAGAGCTTAGCCAGAATCCAGGCTTGGCCAATTACACACCACTGTTTAATAGGCTTTTGTTAGAGTTTCTTCAATCAATAGCTATTTGTGTGCATGAATAACTGAATAAATAAGTAGTCAATGAAAAATGAAATCATTTTTAGACATCAAACACAGACAGGCATCCAAGGTGGAGTGTCATTAGATATAAATAGCATCCTTTAAGGTTTCATGCATCATGATTATTTCATAAGCTGTAACCAATATGTCATTTGGGAAGACTCTTAATTGCAAGTGTTTCAAAGTGAGCATTTTATAAAGGTTGTACAGTGTTCAGCATATAATATACATACATTTTCTACATTTACACATACTGTGTATTATAGTGATTTGGTTCAGCTTTACACTCCAGCAGTCAGTGTTTATATGTATAGATGGTTAAGGCTCTCAGTTATATAGGTGTATCTACACCTACATGAGGATGTGGTAGCTTAGTGGTTGAAGTGTTGGACTACTGACTGGAAGGGTACGAGTTTGAATCCCAATTCCACCAAGCTCCTCTACTGGGCCCCTGAGCAAGGCCCTTAACCCTCAATTACTGAGTTGTATAAAATGCTCTGGATGCCAAATGCCATAAATGTGCATGCAGGGTTTGATTCTTGCCTCTGCCCTGTGTATGCAGAATTTGCATGTTCTTCCTAAGCTTCTGGGGTACTCCCATTTCCTCCCCCAAGTCTAAAGACAGTATTCAGAAGGACCTGCAGCAATACACAGGCAGTGTTCAGGCTCTCTGCTCTGCCAGATACTGCTACATATTCAGTTGCTGACTCTGTGGCTCTGCTAAACAAGAAACAAGATGGCATAATCAGTATCTGGTATGTGGTTCAGAATGACAGTGAAGCTTTACAGTAATAAAAAACAGTTTCAATGACCTTGCAGTGACAGTAAATCTTGTCATGAGTGACTGTGTTGCACAGGGACATCGGTCTGGCTCAGTGGAAAGCAGCAATAAATGACAGTGTTTAGCTTAGGCATCAGTGAGTTCATACAAGCAAAAGGGAGTATGTCAATATGACTGTGAAAAGCAGAATCTGAATCTAAATTAAATGATAAAATAGTGCTATTATATCCGTGAGATCTCTAAAGCTGCTCATGTATGATCACTCTTATTACAATGTGAAACATTCAGGAGAATATTCCATTCTTTCTCTGTAATGATAATTAGAACCATATGACTATAAGGTCAGTGTTTTCAGAGAGAATGTGATCCTTGGCTGACACTGGAGCTCATGAAGAATTCAGGCTGCATGTCTCTCGCCCATGCAGAGTGCTGTGATTGGCCTGTCTCAGTGCTGCTCGTAGGAAGCTACGCTACAACAATAAAGACCCCAGAGGAGCACCACAGCACTGACATGGAAGAGGAAGAAATTTTTGTGATGTGTCTATTTAGACAGGCACAGAGAAGATACACATATTCATCTTTCACTAGTGCCTGTGGGTGTGCAGCTATTATCCATGCTAACATACTGTAGCTTTCTTTTTTTTCTTTTGGAAGTGAGGCTTGCGTTAGAAGGTTAGGAGGAACAGTGGATCATTGAGTATTGTTTGTGTGTGTGTGTGTGTGTTTGCTTTTTATATGGCTCTCTATAGAACCATACTGTATCCCTACAACAATAAGAAATTCATGACACACAGTGTTAGGAAGCGTTTTCTTGTTACCGTAAACATTTTGATATGGTGTTAACAGATAATTAACAGAAACCCAGTTTAGGCTGAATAGCTACCAGGAAACAGTTTCTGAATTACTGGTACAAATGTGACATCGTTGTAAAGTTATTTTAAAGAATATGCTGAAAGGCAATAAGAAAATCTCAACCAAATATTCATTTTGAGTAATCCTGGTCAGGGTAACAGTGAATCCAGCTCCTATGTCAAGAATACAGGGTGTAAGGTGAGCACACACCTTGAATGAGAGACCATTCCACTATAGGGCACCAGACACAACTAAAGGCAAAATAGACCCAAAAGTCCATCTACCTGCATGATTTTGACAGGTAGGAGGAAACCAGACAACCCAGATGAAACCAACATGGACAAAATGTGATAGACAGAACTCAGGATTGACTTAGGGCCCTGGAGATGTAGTGTGCTAACCACACTGTCACCCATCTCAGACGTGTTCTGACCAATTTACTCAAGTAATAAGGAAGTTGGAAACTGGTAAGGATGACCTACCAGCTTGGTTTGTGTTTTGGCAGCTGTTATCTCTGACCAAGCTGAATTGTTTAGCAGGGTTATTTGAATTTCTTCATCTGAGGTTCTGTACACTATATTGCCAAAAGTTTCACTGAATGTTTTTCAGGGGTTGGGCTTGGCCCCTTAGTTGCAGTGAAAGGAACCCCTAATGCTTTAGCATACTAAGACACTTTGGACAATTATATGCTCCCAACTTGTGGAAACAGCTTAGGGATGACCCCTTCCTGTTCCAACATGACTGTGCATGTGCAAGACATGGATGAGCGAGTTTGTGTGGAGGAACTTGACTGGCCTGCACAGAGTCCTGACCTCAACCTGACAGAACACCTTTGGGATGAATTATAGTGGATACTGCGAGCCAGACCTTCTCATCAACATCAGTGCCTGACCTCACAAATGCGCTTTTAGAGGAATGGTTAAAAACTCCTATAAACACACTCCTAAATCTTGTGGAAAGCCTTCCCAGAAGGGTTGAAGCTATTACAGTTTCAAAGGGGAGGACCAAATCCATATTAAATTCATGTGCATTTAAAGGCAGATGTCCCAGTTTTGGCCTGGTTCACAGTCTCTGCTCTAATTCATCCCAAAGGTGTTCTATCAGGTTGAGGTCAGGATTCTGTGCAGGCCAGTCAAGTTCCTCCACACTACACTCGCTTGTCCATGTCTTAAAGGACCTTGCTTTGTGCAATGGTGTACAGTCATGTTGGAACAGGAAGGGGTCATCTCCAAACTGTCCAAAAATGTCATCTTGGTATGCTGAAGCATTAAGAGTTCCTTTCACTGGAACTAAGGGGCCGAGCCCAACCCCTGAAAAACAACAATGATTTGGAGGGGTGTCCCAAAACATTTGGTAATGTAGTGTATTTCGGTCTACGTGGTGTAGCTGGGGGCCTTAATTAATTGTCTTAATTAAAAAAATCAACTAAAGATAAGTGAAAATGTGGCTTTTTTTTTCAAGCGCTAAGCTAATGTTCTTGGTGTCATGATGACCCTCAATCTTTTCTCCAACTTTGATCTTACACTAATGTTTCTGCCCAGGAAACTGCTAGGTTTACTTGTCAGAGTTTTGTATGTTTAATACTCTGCCTGTATTTTTTTGAGCAGTTAAGGAAACAATATTAGGGGAAACACGACGTTTGGTTTCTACACTGTGGCATGTCCCACTAGCCGGCTGTGGGCTGCGAGGTCACGCAGCGTCGGTCAGTCAGCCATATTGGCTCCATCAGCGCAGGATGCAGCGGGACTGAGAGCTGCTGTGAACAGAAGAGGGAGTTTTCTGCTTGTGGAGAGAGCCGAGACCCCACCGGACCCCACCGAGATTTTAAAGCAAAACACACCGAGAGCTAGAGACATCCCACGAGCCGAATAAACACGCTTAACAAGCGCACTAATAGCGGCGCTTCACGAATAACGGATGAAAAGGAGACGGTAAGACTGGATTATCTGGGAATATCTGTATTGTTTTTATATAGATGTGTGTATATATAGCGATAACTCGCAGTGCTGTTAGCCTGTTAGCATCGTGTGAGCCAAACAAGTGAGCTAGCTTTTTCTGACAGGGATAGTAGGGTGGATTTATATGATAAAACAGGCTCGTTTATGTCTTCCTATTCCTCAACCATTCGAGTTCGGGTGCGTTTGTGGGTTTTTTTTTTTTTATTAAACTGGAGTGGTCATGGATAAGGATAGAGAAAGGAAACAATCTCAGTCATTGACCAGTTATTGATCTAATACACACTACTGAATTCATTTGTGTTAAGTGACTGTCGCTAGGGACAGAGAGAGACTCCTGGTTTGTTTCTTTGTTTGTTTGTTTGTTTGTAGCAGTGTGTTGTTGATATGCTCTGTGAGGAGCAGATAGAGACAATATTCCTGTAGTATAGATTAAAGGAAACACAACACTGTTACTCTGTGACTCTAAAAAGTTACTACTCTTGTATCAGATTACTTACTCATTCATTCACTCACTCATGTTCATTAACCAGGATCATGATGGATCCCTCTAGCTGGATCCCAGGAACACTGGGTGTGAGGTGAGAGTATACACCCTGAATGAGGATCCAGTCCGTCTCAGGACACCATACACACACACACACACACACACAATTACACATTAATTAACGTCGGGTAGAAATTTAGCCTAGCCCATCCATCTAAGGCTTGATTTATTAATGGAAGAACCCAGAGAAAACTCTAACAAACATGAGGAGAACATGTGAAACTCCACACCTGAGCTCAGGTCAGAACCACGGCTCCTGGAGCTGTTTTAAAGAAGTTTACCAGCTCATGTTGCAATCTTGACGTATTTCAACATGATGCCTGTTGTTACCTGCATTAAGGTGAACGGCTTTATTTGTTTGCCTGCATTAAGGCATTTTCAGATTTCATCTGTGAGAAGCTTAACGTTTGTTGCCACTAAATAAGAATAACGGTTTATTCCAAATGCTTTCATTAGGTGTAAGAGGGAACACACTTGGTTAAGTAAGTCGATATGCAAGGTGCTCGTCGTGGCAAGTCATAGCTGGTGTGTGTGTGAGTGTGTGTGAGAGAGAAAGAGGTAGTGGGAGGTGCCGCTGCAAGGAGCTCCATAGGTGTGTGTGTGTAGCAGGAAGCCTTAGGTATGCCATAATGCCTTGAACAGGCCACAGATAATGCAAACAACAAATCACGCTTTTGAGAAAGAGTCCTTCCTTTGGCTGGATAAATGGGAAAACATCATGCAGTTCTGGAGTTTACTGAGTTGTTCCACTGGAGGTATGTCACAGCTGATTTTGTAAAACCCATAGCTGGTGCGGATTATGTGTTAGTACAGACCTGGCTGAAAAGCGTTAACATAGCCGCGGGGGCAGGATTTCGAGTAAACAGGATGATCGTGGCTTTATCTTTGAAGGTAATGGATGAGACAGAAGGGGGTTTCGTCGTGTATGGGCTAGGGAAGGTTTGAAAATCTATTCTACATCAAATAGGTCAGAGTTTTAAGGAATACAAAGACAAGACCAGGCATAGGATAGATGTGATGAATTCCAGGAGACGTACCTTAAAACTCAAATGCTTCAGGCTATAGGTTTGTGTAGTCAAAGTACAAATAAATGTTCACCATTCATATAGACAGTGTAGTTCTACAACCACTTACTTAACTAAATCTGAAAGATATGATAATACAATAGAGTGTGAAGGGACATCTTGAGGGATTTGATTATAATTTGATTCAAGGAGCAAATAATTGACTTTAAATTTGATTATATATGTCTCTCAAAGCATCCTGAATTTGGATATCAGTATTTGGCACTACTGACAGTTTGAATGATAAAAATACACTAAGCTTGGTATGTTTATGTTAAGGGCATTCTGAACGATATTTACTTTTCAAATATTTGTCACGTTTCCCCAATTTGTACATATTCAAAAGTAAAATAATGAGATTCTGATGTTTAAGGTCTTCTAGTTGATCATTTGAAAATTCTGGTCAGTTCATTTTTATGCAGAAATGTTTGACACTCTTTGTTTTTTTCAGTTCAAAGCATGATTTATACAATTATGACGATATTAAATATCAAATATTTCAAGGTATTAATGCAGACACTATTTCCCGTTCCATCCAGCAACACAAATCCAGACTGAGACTAAAATCTATTTAATTGAATGTTTAACTTGTTAACAACACACACACAAGTGTAAATAATCTAGCAATTAGTAGACTTGCTATTTAGCTTGTAATTTGCAGCTCTTGTACTAAAAGTCTTTACTTATCCAGGTGCTTCGAAGCTTCAGGTATTGCAGTGCACTAATTTTCTGGTGTGGGTATGATTGAATTCTTCATGTTCACTTATCACTTCATTAAGGAGCTTCAGAATGGTCACTAATGCATACTGGTGCTCATTTTCCAGTGATGGTTAACAGGATCTGTTCAGATTTGAGTCACTGGTGCGCGCTATCAGACAGTGATGTCTAGAACTGGTCATCACTCTGCCTGAAATTAGATTAAGAATTAAGACTATGTGTCTTTCTCAGATGATTTTGGTTTATGGACTTTAACTGCCCCAAACTTCAGCATACCAGATCAGACTGAAGTTATAAATATCCTGTAGTTGGACTGTAGCATTCAGAGATATCCAGATATAAGAGAGTAGTCAAGACATGCCGGCAGCATACAGTAGGATTTTAGATTTTAGATAGTCGCTATGCAGTATAACACAGATAAAGCTGTGAATCATAACAGAGTTTAATACTGTATAATGAAGTGTTTTCAGATGAGAGCACTTCTGTTTCGAATATTTTCAGAAAGGTAAAGATGTAGGAATGAACACAAGCTGATAATTTTAACATTTATCATTAGTGTTGTAAGACTTTCAAATCTAGATTTGGGCAGAAAATTTGGCTAAATATTTGGGGTTTTGAGACCTTTTGAAGCTATTATTTCTTAGCTTTTTAGCTGAACCAAAAAAAAAAATGCCATACTACATTGCTGTTGAAAATAAAAGAAAAGAAAAGAAAAGAAAATAATAGGAAATAAAAGAAAATAAAAAAATAATAAAAAAATAACATTTAATTTAATCAAATAATAATTTTATTTTATTTAAAAGTGAATAAATAAATGCATAAATAAGTAAGTAAATAAATAAATAAATCTCATTGGTTGGTAAATGTTTTGGCTTTGAGTAGTAGAACATTATTTGGGTCTGGCTAGTGTCTTCATTTTCTGTCAGCATAATAAAACACTAGTTATATGCGGACTGAAAAGCAGTTCATCGTGTTTAGAGATGCTTTTCTGCTGACCATGGTTGTAAAGAGTGCTTATTTGAGTTACTGTAGCTCTTCTGTGTAAACATTCTGTGTAAACTGCGGTACATGAAAATCCCAGGAGATCAGCACTTTCTGAAATACTCAAAGCAGCTTTTCGGCTATGGGCAAAGTCACTGCGGTCACATTTCCCCCTATTCTGATGTTTGATGTGAACATTAACTAAAGCTGTGGACATGTATCTGCAACATTATCTGCATTGTGCTGCAGCCGCATGATTGTCTTTTAACTGCATAAATGAGCAGGGGGACACTGTTCCTATTAAAGTGGTCAGTCAGTGTATATATGATATTTCTGCAGTGGCTACAAAACATTGTACCTGATACTGATTTGTATATTAAGATTTGTATATTCAGAGCCAGAAAATGACTGACATTGTTTTTTTTATGCTTCTTATAAACACAGGGGGTGAAACAGTACAAGGTTATAAGCATGTCAGAGAAGGAGGATTAGTGTTTGATTTGTATCTGTATCACACAGTGGTACGAGATAATGTGTTAGACAAAACAGTGTATAATATATCAGAGGGATGCACACTGATATCTTGTGTATATTAGTGACACGTCCTGGTTAAAGTTTCGGTGTAAGTGAATTAAGCTCCTCAGTCTGTTCTTTGCTGCTGTTTTAAAAGTTGCTGTGAGTTTTTCTAATAAATCTTATTTTCTAATATACTGGCATGTCACTGTACACTATTCTGCTCATTCTGTCCTTATTCTATTTTATTCTTGTTTAATTTTATTTTTATATATTGTATAATGATGGTCCATTTTTATATTTTGTATTATATTCTTAGATTATTTTTATACTCGAATTTTTTTAGATTCCTCTTTTCTTCTCGTGTATTTTCTTTATTAGAATATTTTATATTCGAGTTTGACATTTTTATTTCCGTCATAGGACAGTCGTCAAAAACATTTCACTACATGTCGTACTGTGCATGACAAATAAAATCTGTGGAGGGAGAATGTTGGTAATTATTGGCTTATTTATGATATTAGTGCACATCATTTAATTAAGAAAATACAGCCCGAATGACTAGTATATTAGTCTTCATAACTATAAATAAGGCAACCAAGATTTACTAATATAATTGTGAGTTTTTACAGTACCTGTCTTTAATCCTTTACTCTGTCCAGCTTTCTCAGCTCCATATTCATGCTGATACACTTTATTGCCAAAAGTTTTGGGACACCCCTCCAAATCATTGAATTCAGGTGTTGGGCTTGGCCCCTTAGTTCCAGTGAAAGGAACTCTTAATGCTTCAGCATACCAAGACATTTTGAACTCTTTCATGCTGCCAACTTTGTGGAAACAGTTTGGTGATGGCCCCTTCCTGTTCCAACATGACTGCACACCAGTGCACAAAGCAAGGTCCATAAAGACATGGATGAGTGAGTTTGGTGTGGAGGAACTTGACTGGCCTGACCTTGACTCCATAGATCACCTTTGGGATGAATTATAGCAGAGACTGTGAGCCAGGTCTGCTCATCCAATATCAGTGCCTGACCTCACAAATGCACTAATAGAGGAACGGTCAAAAATTCCCATTCCTAAACCTTGTGGAAAGCTTTTCCAGAAATGCTGAAGCTGTTATAGCTGCAAAAGGCGGGCCAACTCCATATTACATTCATGTTCATGTGTAGGCAGATGTCCCAAAAGTTTATCTCAGTCATCATGCTTGTCATCTTGTAGATCACGATCTAGCTAGAACTCAGTGTTTGCTGTTTCCACTGCTTCCACAGCATGCAACTGCTAACTTTCCACAACCAACCAACACCAGAATCACCACACACAAAGAAGTGTCTTTTCAATGAGACAAAGTTAGACATGTTTCTGAATAAGGTGTATTGCTGTATATTATGTATGTAATTTATACAGGTTTTATGGACACTTTGATGTAAGATTAGCACCCTGTGTCTCATTTAGAGAAAAGAAGAAACCTACAGGCAAATGTTAAGGTGAATTGAATCTATAAGCCTGTATAAGCCTGGGAATTTGTGAAAGTATTTTGGACTCCAAACCTGCACTTTATGGGACTTTTTTTTTTTATAATGATTCTGTGTTTTAAGACATGTCTGTCTTGTCATATCGTAAACACTGATAGTGTTATGTAGGACGTGTAGTATTAGTTCAAGTCCTTTAGTAATAAATCTCTAGTAGTGCAGGATATCATCGTGTCAGTGGTAAACTTGTACTGCACAGTTCCAAACCTGATCCTTGAGCTGATTAGACCAGGATCATATCTTCTTCTCATATCTCAGTCAAACAGTAATACAATGAATATTTAATACAGGTTGAATCATTCTGAGATTGCTGAAGCATTGGATGATAAAATATGCAGCGGTTGATAAATGAGACATGTATCCTCAGTGTGCTTGCGTTCCAGCTTTTGCGTCTTTTTTGTTTTATCTCGGAAAAAAATCTACGTGACGTGCCCAAACATAACCATGTTCACCTGGATGTATTGCTGGAGTATAACAGACGTGTCTTAATTTGAACATACAGGGAGTTTTCGTGGCTAAAAGATAATAAGAATCTTCTTTAATGATAGATATATACTACTTTTTACTCTTCGCAGTTTAAGATATGAAAATATTACTGTGACGTCATTAAAGAGGAATGTCTTTACATTCCATAGTGCTATATGTGACTGAGGCGGCTGCTGGCTATTGAGCCATACACTGACTTGCTTTCACTTGTTACATTTCATTTCAAGTGTTCATTTACTTCCTGTTCCCTGTACTTCCTTTGGTAAGGTAATAGAAGAAGCAGAATTTATTTAACATCAGTCATTTATTCTGTCCAAACCTGACTATTCGTTCAGGGGAGAAGACGTGACGTTTCTGAGCTACTGTGAGTCACGCTGGCAATCCTGTAAGAGTAATTCACAGTTATTCACTCCCTGAGCTGTTAGACTGGAAATTGGCAGGAGTTTAAAAACACATCCGTCATCATGTTGGAAAAGAAATATGGCCAAAGACCTGCTCCCAGTCGCAGCCAGTTTTGGAAATGCTTCACACAGAGCAGCAGGATCTCAACACAACACAGAAGCCGTTCCCACTGGGTCTTGTCTGTGAGCAAGCTATCTAACATTAGCCACATATAAACCCAAAAGATTAGAAAAATTTGTTTATGACTCCACCAGGTGGAGGCTTATTATCTGTTGCGGCCCAGGACGAGTTCACAACCCGGTGGCTGGAAATCTCTGGTATAACTGGCGAATGACACGACGTAAGCTTATTTGATCATTCGTTTGTACACCCAAACAACTTCTGAGAGAGGCATTTCAGTGGATGAACCGATTATGTATAAGGCGCATTTGATTCATGTGCTTTTCCAGTCCTCATTATCTTGGTCAGTTATACATGCTAAAAGGGAATAAGAACATTTGAAATGAGATTTTCACATCTCTTTGGAATGGGATTTTCAAACAGCACATTTAGAAGTGTCACACATACATATACACCGATCAGGCATAACATTATGAGCACAGAGAGGTGAAGTGTATAACACTGATTATCTTCTCATCACCTGTTAGTGGGTGGGATATATTAGGCAGCAAGTGAACATTTTGAGCAAGTTGATGTGTTAGAAGCAGGAAAAATGGACAAGTGTAAGGATTTGAGTGAGTTTGACAAGGGCCAAATTGTGATGGCTAGACGACTGGATCAGAGCATCTCCAAAACTGCAGCTCTTGTGGGGTGTTCCCGGTCTGCAGTGGTCTCAGTATCTATCAAAAGCGGTCCAAGGTTCAGTTAGCCATGGTGTGATACGAGACTCGATCATCTATTTCCTCTGACGCTGGTGTATTCTGAGAGAGAACGATCTCTAGAGATAATGATGCTGTTCACCTCAGTGTGCTCAGTGTAAATGTTTGTAGGGTTTTGTAGCGTTAGGGTACAATTTGAGTGTTTTGAATACACCTGGTGCTTGAAGAAAGAATATAAATCTGTCTCTCTATATGTGAAATTTCAGTCCCCAGTTAGAAGGAAGTTATAATAATGTATGTTGAGAGCAGCAATAACCCCTGCAGTGTTGCTGTAACAGATGACTAAGGTGCTGATTAATGACTGCTTCATAAATATTTGTACACATAAGTCATACATATTGCACAATGTACACCTGTATAGCAGTCCATAGTCTGGATCTCTTTTCCTCAGACACTTTAAATACAAACAATACTACTGTCTGTATCATTATCTGACTAGTAATCTTGTATCTCCATGTGGAATCAAACCTGAAGTGGGCCTGCAGGGTTTTTTCTGTCTTTCTTTTTGTTCCTCAATTAAATATGACACCTACCACCAAACACCGGGGGGAAAAACTAGAAGAGGTAGAAAGACAGCACTGACAGTTCCTCAGTCTCGGCTTCATCACTCGAGCTAATAGATTCTCATCTAGTTTTTTTTTTTTCTCTTCTTTTTTTCTTGCTGTTTGCTGTTCATTTTTGTTTGTACCCACAGCAACGTTACAACAAATCTGACAAATGTTAGTTGGATCTGTTTCCCAAAGTATAAGCAATCTAGCAGGCTAATGTAAACCACTGCAGCTCAGATCAGGCCGTTACTGAGGAAGACTGAATGATGTTTATTTATAGCTTCATATCTGACTTTTTTCCAAAACAGACTGCTTTTTTTTTGTTGTGTCCTGTGAGATCACACCTCTAGTCTCAACCAGATGCTCTGACAAGCTTTCTAAAAATTATTATAAATAAAAAAATAAATAAATGACTGAATAAACAAACAAACAAACAAACACATAAATAAACAAACAAACAAAAATAAATAAATAAACAAACAAAAATAAATAAATAAACAAACAAAAATAAATAATTAAACAGAAAAATAAATAAATAAATAGTGCACTTCTGATTTGTATTTATCTTTTTAATGTGAATAATGTTAGGAATTATGTTTTTGTATTCAATTACACTACCAGTCAAAAGTTTGGACACACCTTCTAATTCCATGGTCTTTCCTGAAGTTTATTTCTTTCTACATTGTAAAACAATGCTGAAGGCGGCCGAAATACACAATAATGTCCTTTGAACAGTTGATATTGAGATATGTCTGCTACTGATGCTCTGTAAAGCCTTCATAACGGCTCTAATCTGAGGTGCTGTTAATTGGTGATTTCTGAGGCTGGTAACTCTAAATGAACTTCTCCTCTGCAGCAGAGGTAAGTTTTGGTCTTGCTTTCCTGGGATGGTCTTCATGTGAGCCAGTTTCATCAGGGTGCTTGATGGGTTTTGCAAATGCACTTGACAATACTGTTCTTGCAAGAACTATTCCAGAACACCTGACCTTCGTGTCTTAAAATAACAACTGACTGTTTTTTGTTGTCATTACATATGGATTACTTAAGTCCATGTGTGTTATTTCATAGTTTTGAAATCTCCAATATTGTTCTAGAATGTAGAAAATAAATCCCTAAACAAAAAACATTGAATTAAAAGGTGTGTCCAAACTTTTGACCCCCCAAAAAAACAAAAGCCTAATTGAAATTATATTCAGCTCCTAATAAACACTAAACCTTTGGTAGGATCGCAAAGTCAGTAAAGTAGTTACCAGTGTAAACTGTCTAAATCCCAGAGTTACCCAGTTGAATGTTCTTTATTGAATTGATGTGTCTGTCTCTCTGTCTCATCTGGATTGGTCCTAGCTGGGTTAGAACAAAATGAAAGCTACATTGCCTTGTGTTAATCTGACCATTATATCCGTGGAGTAGTTTGATGGTTTAAACCACATTGGACGTTTGTATGGAAAATATTGCTGTAGTCAAATGAGCAAATTTGTATTTGTACTTATTACTCAAACAACTGTAGAGAAAACCAAGCTTGTGTTTGTGTGATAGTTATTTTTTTTCATGCCGTGTTTAATCTATAAACAGGTTGTAGAGAAAACAAGAGATGATATAAAGATGAATAATTATTACTGTGTAATTAATAAGGAGTGGGATCCCTCTTTACCTTTGGATGATATTCTAAGCTCTGAGATTGCGATTGTGTATTATTTGAGGATAGAAGCATGCGCTCTCTCTCACTGAGACATTACCAAGCCCGATTGGTCCTCATCCTCATGCCTCAAAATAACATGGTAATGGTGTTTGTGTTGTTCACGGAGCATGTATAGAACGTCATTTGCATGGTATTTTCTGCTGCTGACGTTATTACAGCACAAGTGTTACCTGAAATCCATAACTGCATCTGTCTCTTCTGTATGTGAATGAGGCGTGGGATCACCACTTAGTTAAGATTTGGCTCAGAATTGAATGTGTGTCATCAGACCCAAAATATCAGGAAAGAGACTGTCTGTCTCTCGTCCAGTTCCCTTAGTGTTCGCTCAGTTGTGCACAAAATCTTACCGGAAAATTCTGATGAAATGCAGCTTACGCGACCCCAAATGGACTTTTTGCCTCACAGTTGCACTGTGTCTCAGCTGCGCAGTAAATCTTGAAACCCTAAAACTGAAGCAAGCCTGACTGAGGATGTGGCCTTCACTGAGAAATGTAGAACTTCAACAGTGAATAAAGTCTTCAGCAACTTGCTGTGTTGTATTATGTAATAAAAAAAAAAGATCCCTCTCTCATTCATATACAAGTTTCTACTTTTTCTACATTGTTGAGCCTAGATTAAGTAAAGTATAGATTAAGGGTAATACTAACGTTAGCCAGTTAAACAAGAGCAGTGTTTAGTTGTAATGAAGCTCGCCTCCTGAAAGAACAGCTGAACTCTCTTTAGGAGGAAAAACTAAACAAAGACATTTGTTCTACATTAATCTGCCCCATTTAAGTAACAGATTGCTACCTCAGCGCTGGCATACTGTTTTAATATTTCAGTTTTAGTGTCTATTTCGATGATCTACTGTGTTTTGGCTCTACAGCTCTGATGGTCTGTGCAGCTAGAGGGCTCTCTCTTCTCAGGCATTCTGTGTTCTGTCACTGCTCTGCTCCCAGGACACACTTGTGTGTGTACACCACACTGCCTTAAATGGATGCTGTGTAGTCTTGGTGTTGTAAAGACTGGTGTGTGACTGGTTTCTTTTTCTCTCTTGCAGATATTGCCAGGTTTTCGTACTACGGAGGTAAGCAAATATCTAATCTGTCCCTAAAATGCTTGAAAATAATCACCGCATCCATAGCTTGCACTCACTTTGACGCTTTGACTGAATGTGAGATTCCAAATGGAGAAAAGGAGGAGGAACAAGGGGGACATTTCGGACATAGGGAGGTTTTTTTTTTCCATGTGAGACCGTACTATACCTATAAAGACCAGTATTGAGCACATAATGGCTTTCAAGGCTGATATATGAGCTGGTGCAGTTCCTGTGGGAGGGTAGGGTAGCAGGAAATGAAACTATCTGGTCTCTATTGTGGGGATCAAATCTTTACTCTTGAAGGGGCTTAAAGACCAAGGTCACTAAAGAAAAAAAGAAAACATAAATAGAGTGGGAGATATTCTGTTACGTAACAGGTCGGTCAATTAGGTTAAACTACTGTGTGGCCGAATTCTCAAATCTACCTTTAAATATTACTGTATAAAGACCACAGTGGGCCACATCACACCACCCCAGCATGTATCATTTTCATATAACTGCATGGTCTGTCATTTCTTATTCCTTATGTGCGTCACATTAGTCAGAACGCAGTGTGGGGGCACATGTTTCAAATGAATTCATTTAACCAGTGCACAGGTTTTCAGACGTTTTGTAGCCAGGGACGCCTTAAGTGTACATTCAGTTCCGTGGATCCTTTCAGCACAGATTTATTTAATGGAGGTTTATTAAATATATGCCATGTGTCTGTTTATTGGAGCCATAAATCTTTCTATTCCTGAACTCTACACCAACAGAGTATGTTAGCTACATGTTGATCTTATTTATCAGCCTACATGTTTTTAAGGTATTTCAGTTAATCCTGTTTCAGTCACATGACCAGATAGAGGGATTATTAGTATGAGAACTCAGTGTACATGTAAAAACTTGCTGGTGTTTGTAAACGAGATATAATATAATTGATGATATAATTCCCTGACTGCTGTAGGTCTCTGGACCACACTCTGAGAACCAGTGATATAAATCATTAATTAATTCATCTGCCTTCATCACTTTTTTACCCTCTGGCAGTATGTATAGAGTGTACAGAACAGCATGAGCATCCTCTCACTCCAGGCCTCCTATTACAGTAGACAGTTTATATAAAGCTGCACCATAGCTCACTGTTCTGATTCATACTTTCCATGTAGGTGTTTGATACATTATGTTTGTTCTGTAGTGACCAGAGCCATGTTTCTTTCTACTACCAGTTCTTTTAAATCCACTTATATCCACATATAATGGAGAGCCTTTGATTCCCACGAAAGCTTCAGCCAACTTCCTTCCTTTGTAATCAGAGGCTTTTTGACATTCCATACACATTACACATGATCAACAATAAACTGTTGAACAAACAGCAATTAGCAAGTGATTTGCAATTAATTGTCTTTAATGTTGTAGTAGACTGTTGTAGAGGATAGTACCTTTGAACACCAAACCATTTTCAGTGTCTCTTTTGATTAAAGCTTCAATTGCATTCAGTGTAATCCTACTGACTCTACTCACTAATGACTGTAGTCAGTATACAGCATATGATAATGGAATAGATCTGATTTTATTTAACGTTAAGCCACAGAAATCCATTACTTTTATATTACTTGCTTTGTCCTTGCTTAATAATTCCTTACAAACACACACTTTGTCTGTTTTTAAAATATTTTAGTTACATCATTGGCTGACATCAGTGTAATAAAGCATAAAATAAATCATGCAGTAAATGACATGCATCATTTCAGGCCCCTGCCTGGAGCAATAAGGTTTATTGACCCATAACGTTTAGGGAAATGTGGACTACTTAACATTTTTTCTTTTTTTTTTCATTTCATTGTCTGTACCGCTTATCCGATCTATCCTCGGGCCACGGGGAGCCTGTGCCTATCTCAGGCGTCATCGGGCATCAAGGCACTACTTAACATGTGAAATGTGAAATATTTGCTGTTGCATTAATATTAAAAGTCGAATAGTTCTCATTGAAATATTTCTGAATATTTCGTCATATTGTTCGTAAGGTCTCTGTGCGTTTGTTTGGCTGCCATTGTGCTGATGAGCAGTAAAGTGCACTCATCCAACCTGATCTGTAGCCTCTGGGCTTGGTCTTTTGCTGTTTGAAAACATTCAAGCTGAGCCAATAGTAAAAGAGTTTGCTGAAAAGAATTAGAATATTGGTTAGGAAACTCCTCCCCCTTTTTCAGCTGCCCTGATTTGATTCACCCTTTCTCTGTCTTACGTTCCACACCCCTCCCTTTCTCACCAGCTCCATTCCTCGCTCTTTCTCTTTCCAAGTCGTGCTCAAATGCTCACACGGCACACACACACACACAGAGACACACACATTGCAGCGTTGCTTTCCTTTTCATTCTGGATATCATCTCTGAAAGGCCGGCAATACAAGGTGTCCTTCAAGAACCTGCATTTCATCGCTTGGGGATTTTTTTTCATGTCTCTGAATTAGTTTTTTTTTTTTTTTTCTAAAGTATCACTTGTCTAGCTCTGTAGGATTTACCGGCTCACTATGCACATAGTGCTATAGATGACTCAGTTTGTGCTCCTCCAGCAGTATTGATTTCTCTATCGGCCATTCTCATCTCGTTACACCTGCTGGGATTATTGTGTGCCAGCGTCGATCAGGGTTACTTGGTTAACTGGCGGACACATCTCCTCACCGTGCCGCTGGAAGTGCAGAGGTCATAGAGGGCCAAGGTGGGCCCGGGCGGCCCCCCGCTCCCCATGTGTGCGAGGGGGAGCCGCAGAGCCGCTGGGCCTGGGAGAGAGAACCAGGCGGAGGAGCAGGAGGAAGAGGCGCACGTATGGAGAGCAGCGGATGCAGCCCCTTTCCCCTGTGCTGGGCTCGAAGAGCCTGCGTCTACTCTTACACATCTCCTCTGCCAAGTATGTCACCTACATATAGTAGCGCTCTAGGTGTATGATGCTCGAAGCATGCTTGTTTCCTCTGAGATGTAGAGTGCTTTAGTGTCACAGTGCTTGTGTCTGTGATTGGTTTGACACATTTTATAATTGATCATGTGTGACAGTGTTTTGGTAGGCAGAATTTCTTTTTTGTTTTATTTATGTAAAAAATTTTTACTCAGAAATGTATTAATGAAAGAGAACTTTTGGGGCTGAAGAATCTGCCCTGATTCTAAAGCATGAGTCTTTCAGAAAAATGGTTCACACTCATTTAGTGTTGCCCCCCTACTAAAACTGCCCAATGTAGGTCGTTCTACTCAGAGACTGTGTAATAAGATGATACATAGGACTAATAAATGAACTGACTGAGAGAACAAGACAACGTAGGTGTGCAGTGGGTGGTGTCTTACATAGTGGCTGCTTGACCTCATTAAACTGTGTGTGTAATGAGCAGAGAGAGGCTGAGATCATCTCTCAGTTTTATCAGTAGCCTTTCACAGAACTGCTTCATTACTTCGGTAGTGATGTGTGTGTATGTGAGAGACATTTTCGAGATAAATGTTATTAGCTCACCGATGAATATTTGATGGTTATCAAATATGAAGGACATCTCAGCAGAACTTATCCAGTCATACTTTCTGTCCCATCAGTATGGATAGAGTAGCGTTGGAGGAAGTTCTTTATTCTTAGTATTATTTACTATTTCAGTTTTCTCCACAGCTGTGTGACAGTTGGAGATGAACTATTCAGCCATGTCACATCCATTACACTGCCAAGTCTTATTTAATATGCATGCTGAGACTCAAGGAGCATGCCTATCAGGAAGGTCTTGGCATATATGAGAACGTGACTATGTGACGTTTTGTTTTGTTTAACTGATATTGTCATGAAGCCAACATTTCTCTGGAAGCATCTAGGCTAGTTCCCGCTGGAGTCCCAGTTTAGGACTCACTGGAAATGAGTTCAGCAATGGCCACTACAATCTTGTCACTGGGAGGTATGATGGAGAACATGATGGAGAAGGTGCACAGTGGTGCTCAGGGAGCAGCAGGAATACAGAGTCTAGTACACTGTAATATCCTCTAATTAATACCCACTCTACATTGAAATGTCAAGGTAGGGGCAGGGAACCCGGCCTGCCAGTAGTCCAGTGTCTGTCATTCAGTGAGCCAGTCTCTGTTTAGTCAGAGGAGCTGCTTGTGTCCTCTCTCCTTGGCAGGTAAATAGTTGTTCCCATGATTCTGCCATCTGGTCCAGTGTTGAAGGGTATGACGGGCAAAACAAGGAATACTTAGGAGGTTCCCCCTCATGGAACACGGCAAGGTCAATCATTTGGTTAACAAAAGTAACTGAAAGTCCGGGTTGAATCACAAGGACACTTGCTCACCATGCAACACGTGCATTTCTTTGCGGAAGTGAGTGCTAGCAAAAAGCTAGTCTTTAGAGAAAGCCAATTTCAGTTAGGCATCATACATAGAGGTAAGAGACAATATAATAGTGAGAGCCTACACACACTCTTGCCAACTGAAAATATCTTGAATATAGTCAAATTTATCAAGTATTCCCGATTATAAGATTATAACAAACCAAATAAGATTATTAAAGTTATTTCAAGAGCTCTACCTTTTCTTATTGTACTAATAAATGCTTAAAATTGAGCAAAATGATCTGCCAGTAGAGCAAGAAATAGATGTAATAATCTTATAGTGAATGGGGAATAATAATTCATTTCTGCTCTCTTACAGAACGATTAGTACTCTGGCTATTTCACTAAGAACTGAACAGTACGCACCATTTGCAGAACAGATTCCACCTGAGAACATACGAGGTCTTTGTGTTCGGCTGTGCTTCCTGGATTACTGAGCAGCAGTCCTCTACCTGTGCGTCATTCGAGTGGTCAAACCCACAGGTGCAGGTAACCTGGACGAGAGCGCTGCTCTAAACCCCACTGAAAACCTGCAGGCTGAGCTAGACAGGACAGCTCACAAGAGTGGACCTAGAATGGTTTTTACAAACAATTTTGTTTTTTATTCTTGATCACACAACTCCACAATACGTACATGTCCTAAGTATCTTATTTCCTGAATGCTTGTTTGTGTCCTTTATGAGCTCACGTGACCAAATATGCAAACTAAAGCTTGTGTAAACACTGCAGAAGTCACAGACAGTTCAAAAACCTTCTCTGCAGTGCTGGACTAGGGCCGTCCATAGCATGCTCACCTTTTCGGTTACGTATTTAGGTACTTTGTGTATTTATAAACAGAAAACGATCACTCCTGTAGTCTCTAACAGTGATACAAGTAAATACATACTAAGACTGTTAGAGACTGTAGGAGCGATGGGGGTTTTGTATTGTTCTGGGTAAAATGCTCATTAGCAGTGTGAAGTTCCTGGATGACCTTTATTCAGAGAATATACATGTACACACAGATGGCTCCACATCTGTCTCCTCTCATGCTGTTTGATAAGGCTAGGTTTGTGTTATAGTAACACAGTAATGAGTGAAAAAGTGGGGTAACAACCCACTGAAGGAAATTGAAGTTTAAACCACTGCTAGAGAATTAATCGTTTGTATGTAGGGGAGAAAGCACAGCGCCATTAAAAGTTTGGAGCATATTATAGCACTGCTTAATGCAGAAACCTGAGCTTCTGCAAGTTTCTGTCAAGATACCATCGCTCATAAACTGAGAGGGAGAGGGGACTGGCTACCTGGCTGATTCACTGTCATACAGACAGACAGGAAGGAAGGAAGGAAGGAAAGAAAGAAGGAAGAAAAGAAAGAAGGCATAATACCCTCTTTAATGCTCAGATGCATTGTTTAGTGGTGAAATAAAGATGGACTCCATCTCTCGTTGTGAAAGAAGCGGGTCTCTGAGTTGCAGTGTTTAATGCTGACTGCTAGCTTTTAGAAGTTGGAAATATGCAGTTCTTGGGGAAAAACAACCAACCAAACAAAACAGAATGTGTGTGTTGTCAGATACAGTAGTTTTAATATACAAGAACAGCAACTTGAATTTCATTGTATGAAGTCACAGGCAAGTCTTGTAGAACATGCTTGTTCATTTGTCCACTAGCTGTCTGTGGTTTGTTAGCCTGGAGCTATCTTGGTTTCAAGTTCAATTTCCACACAGAGCAAGGGATCCTTCACTTACCAACTGAAATATAAATGAGTTTATAATGTCTGTCAGTCATTCTTTCAAGCCATAAAGCTTCTGCTGTAAAAACAACAATAATAATAATTTTTGTGTGCACTATATTGCCAGAAGTTTGCCAAATGAATGTAGTTTGATGTTGACCCACCCTTTGCAGCTATAACAGCTCCAACTCTTCTGGGAAGGCTTTCCACAAGGTTTAGGAGTGCGTTTATGGGAATTTTTGACCACTGCTATAGAAGCCCATTTGTGAGGTCAGGCACTGATGTTGGATGAGAAGGTCTGTCTTGTAGTCTCCACTCTAATTCATCCCAGAGGTGTTTTATCAGGTTGAGGTCAGGACACTGCCCAGGCCAGTCAGGTTCCTCCATAGCAAACTCACTCATCCATGTCTTTATGGACCTTGCTTTGTGCACTGGTGTGCAGTCATGTTGGAACAGGAAGGGGTCATCCCCAAACTGTTCACACAAAGCATGAAATTGTCCAAAATGTCTTGGTATGCTGAAGCATTAAGAGTTCCTTTCACTTGAACAAAGGGGCCAAGCCTAACCACTGAAAAACAACTCTTGAATTCAATGATTTGGAGGGGTGTCCTAAAATATAGTGTATATATATTGGCAATATAGTGTATATGTATCACCTTTCCACAGCTCAAGAATTCTTTACGTTACAAATTAACAGACGTATAGGAGAACACTAATAAACAGACAATTAACAAAATGTACAGAAACAAAACTAAACAGAGAATTTTTGTGTATAAGGAAGGAAACTGGAGGCAGGGTGAACTGGAGTACCAAATGCTGACTCTACATTTGGAGAAAGGGCACCACTGGTCAGAATTGACTGAATGAGTGAACCATTCTCAGCACAGCAGAGACACTGATACACTAGTAGCAGGATAGTGGTTGTGTGACAGGAGGATGAAATGTTAAGGCATGAGGACAAACTTACCACTATAAGTTAAATATAAATGGATAATCATAGCAACCGATTTAGTTAACAGTGCAGTTCGGGGCATTTCCTTTATCTACAGTAATTTCTGTGAAAAATGGATCAGCCTCTTCAGTCTGTCATGAGAAGGTGTAAATTCAGCAGTGTGTGAAATCTCAGGTTATAAATATTAGCAAGTCTTGTCCCTTGACTAACTCTTGTGAGGTTTTTGCACCTCCGAACCTTGGTGCTGAAGCTAATTATAATTCTCACAAGCGCTAACATATGGGATTTAAAGCCTCTTTCATTAATTTGATATGGTGTCTAAATGTTGAGTCATGGCTAATCCTTGAAGCTGTTCCACACCTCAAAGAACAGGGAGTCTTAGGAGATCTTAAAAGGACTTAGAGTGGGATTTGATTTCCACTGAGTATTTGAGAGAACTTTGAAGAGAGGAAAGGAAAGAAGGTCTACAGTACTTTGGCATCGTGACTCAGGCATATTGACAGCGGCTGCTAGATCTTTGAGCGGGGAGCAGGGTTCTGTCAATAATCTCTAAAGCAGGGTCTGAAAGCCTGGAGCCATGGTTAACATGAACAGTAACAACTTAATCACTCTACTGTTGAGCAAACTGGACAGAGAAGAGTGGTGTATACATTTTGAACTTGCATATGTGGAAATACAGAGTCATGGTGGAACCACTACCACTACATCAAGCTCTTATAGTGGTGAGAGGTGAAGTGAATAGCACTGATTATCTCCTCATCATGGCATCTGTTAGTGGGTGGGATATATTAGACAGCAAGTGAACATTTTGTCCTCAAAGTTGATGTGTTAGAAGCAGGAAAAATGGGCAAGCATAAGTATTTGAGCGAGTTTGACAAGGGCCGAACTGTAATGGCTAGACGACTGGATCAGAGCATCTCCAAAACTGCAGCTCTTTTGGGGTGTTCCCGGTCTGCAGTGGTCAGTATCTATCAAAAGTGGTCCAAGGAAGGAACAGTGGTGAACCGGTCACAGGGTCATGGGCGGTCAAGGCTCATTGATGCACATGGGGAGTGGCCTGTGTGATCACCAACAGACGAGTTACTGTTGCTCCAATTGCTGAAGAAGTTAATGCTGGTTCTGATAGAAAGGTGTCAGAATACACAGTGCATGGGCTGTTTTGGCAGCAAAAGGGGACCAACACAATATAAGGCAGGTGGTCATTATGTTATGCCTGGTTGGTGTATGTGAGACCCTGTCCAACAAATTAGATATTTAAAAGGCTGCTGTTTGCATTCAAACTTAAGAATAATACTCAAAAGTTACAAAGATGTTGACTGAATAATCCTGATGTGCTGGAATATAAGCATATGTCCTTTGGTGCTCATTGATCAAGAAAGAATGCTGGTAAATGTTGAGCTTTAGGTATTGACACAGGTATTGACGAAGAGGGTACTTTTTGCAGGTTTAGTCACATCAGGCTCAGCACTGCTCAGGAAGAGGAGTGTGTGCTCCCTGTGTCTGTGGGGATGTGCAGACAGGAACTGGATATCCATAGTGACTCGCTGAAGCTTCACTCTGCCAAAGTGCATTGTGATAAGCAGGATGTGACGTCACAGTAAAGGAAATACGGAAATGTTTGCCTGTGTGTGTGTTTCAGAAAGCGTGGGACTGTGTGTATGTGTGTGTGTGTGCTCCAGTGGCTGAGGATTAGATTAGGAGAGACTAGTTCAAAATTAACTCGTGCTAGTTGTGTTTGTGTGCGCAGTGAGGTAGATGTGTACTCTGAGATTTAGGAGTTTGCCTGAGTGTTCATGTGTTCATATTGCTGTTGTCCTGCACTGGTCAACGAAGCTCTGGCGTGTACGTGCTGGCCTTTCAGCAGAAAAGGTAAGCAGAGGAATGCAAGCGAAAAGACAGACATAATCTGCTCTCACCTCAACGCATTTTTTTTTGCTGTCTCTAATCTTTTCTCATATTATATTCACATTTTCCTTTCTGTGTTGCAAGGGACTTAACAGTGGGCTATTTGATATTTCTTTGAGGTGCGATTTTCTATTTGAGTTTTATCACAGATAGTTTGCAATTTTATTAAAAAAAAAACCCTGTTTGTATGATATCGCATATTCTTGAAATGTATGATATGGTTAGGTTTCACAGCAGCGTGATTTACATTCTTAGGTAGTTACTAATCCAATATTTTATCCCCCTCCTGTTTTTTGTTTTTTTTTATTCCCAATTTGATCACCTGCCAATTCCCACCCACCAGCCAGCTCTCTTCTATTGTATGACAGCTATAGACCAGGGAGGAAGGAAGGTAAAGGCTTCCTCTGAGACATGTAAAGCCAGCCAACTACAATTTTTTGAGCTGCTTATTCCTCATCACAGGGCAGCGTAATAAAGTTATTTCTGCCTTATTCCACATACAAGAGCTCAATAGGTGAATATGATTGGCAAATGTTTCTGTGATTACATTTAAGACATTTGGCAGACGCCATTATCCAGAGTGATGTACAGAAGTGCTCATCAATAAATACATCAATACTGGTGCACTAAGTCACAGACTGAGGATACCATGAGTCTAAAACTCTGTTGGGAGATAATGGAGCATATAGAAACTAATTTTTTAAATAAACAAACAGAAAAAAAGGAAGGAAAAGTGTCAGCTTAAGTATTTCAGGAAGAGGTAGGTCTTCACACATCATTTGAAGACTGTTCGGAAATCTAGGGGAAGTTCATTCCCCCACCTCGGAGAAGACAGGGAAGAGAGTAATGGCTGGGATTGACAGGGAATAGAGCAGTGCTATCCCTCCCACACGTAGAGCGTAGCCGATTTTGCTTCCATGGCTCCCGGCTACGTCTTGCTTTGTCATCTGATGATCGGGTCTCGTGATGTCTGGACGATAAAGTGAACACTTTTCTGTGGTGACACTCCAGATCCTAAGCTTCCATTTTAACAAGGGTTTCAGTTCAACCTTTGAACTACAGTTAATTAAAAATAAAAAATTTAAGACTGAAATGAATGAACGTCTTATTAAAACAGTATGGCTAATAGTCCTCATATAAATATTGCTGTAATATTTGAGCAGCTCTTAATACAGGCCTTTAGCTTTAAATGTCAAGGCATATTTCAGGTCACTCGTAATGTCTTTGAAATAATAAAATAATTCTGGCACACTGGCACAACAGGAAGCCTCACAGCTGCAGAGTCCCTGGTTCGATCCTGCGCATTATTTCAATGTGCACAATAATATTTTGGCTACATAACTGTCATAGAGCTGTTTTATTCCACTGATACACCACATTAGGTCCATAATTTTATGTCTGAAATTCATTTTTTAATTCATTCATTTTGAGATTTGATATCATAATGATATTCTGAAAGAAATTCTTCAAGCACATTATTACGGTGGCTGAAAAGTGTAAATCAAAATAAAAAAATCCAAAACCACAATTCAGATGAACTGGAAAAGGTAGGGATAGTTTGCGAATGGAATTCTTACCGCTGATTGGACGAGACATCAGTCACTCAAGATATACAGGAAGTAGGAAATTGTGTAGCTAACTTTATTTCTTGTACATGTGTGGAGTTCTTCGTTCACTTTAAAACATTTTTTTTCCATAGTGCAACTTTAAATCTTTTAAAGAAATTAATAAACATTTATCTTAATAAGAAAATGGAATTCACTCAACGCTACTTTGAGGAAGGACGTACATATGCCGTGAATTTGGATATATTGATAGCATATCAATCTATTCCATATTAAACGATGTAATGAGTGTTATAAGACGAGAGCTGTGTTCATATACACATGAATCAACTTTCTACTGCTGCAGCCAGCTGTACTTCCTGTATATCTTGAGCGACTGACAGATGTCTCGTCCAATCAGCTGTAAGAATTCCATTCGCAAATGCATTCCATTCCAGTCGTTGTGTTATTTGATTTGTTATTTTGTTTTGCACTTCTCGTCCACCGTACCTTATACAGTGATCATCACTTCAATTTTAATGGAGTCTAACGGCACTGGCACTACTGCCAGGACTCAAGGCCACACAGCTGTCCTGCCAGAGGAGGCTTGGCGTTCTGATGGACTGATGCTGTCTTGGCATGTTTCCTCACTTCCTCTCCGAATCTCTGAGCTCTATTCTATTCCTATAACAGCCAGCTCTGATTTGAACTCTTCCTCATGCTGTCTCTTGTGTCTTTCCCTCTTCTAATGCAGTGCTGATTGCAGTCACTGAAGGTTATAAGGTCAGCTCTGTGTGATATATATAATCAACTGTAACTCCAGATCTCCTACTTGATTTTCCACACTGTAACAACATAGACAGCTTGTGAGCGTGTGTGATGCTGACAGTTTTATTCTTAATACAGAGCTCCGTAACTGAATCTCTTCAGTATCTAAAAGAAAGGCATCGTGGGTGTTCTTATGGAAACTGCTTCTGAGAAAAAGTATTGCAGCAGCGTTTGATATCTGTTCCATATAGAAAATGAGAAATATTGCATCCTCAGTCCAGATTTTAAGCTTGCTATCATTTTTTGTATATTTTACCTCTTTATTTCTATCTTCTCTGCAGAATATGACAGACACCTAGCATCTCCCAACGGCATGGCAACAGGATACCCGGACCCTAACATAAATAACCATGGCCTGAGTCAGGGGGTGAAACCACGCTTCAGTGGAGGGATGGAGCGGCCGCCCGGGACGCTGGAGCGTGTGCTCAAAGTCTTCCACTATTTTGAAAACAGCAGTGAACCCTCCACATGGGCCAGCAACATCAGACACGGAGATTCCACTGACATCAAGGTGTGTGTATAAGTGAAGCTAAAAGAAAATATTTATCATTATAATAACAATGTAATAACACTGCAACAAGGGGCTTGGCAGAAAATTAGATTAGATTTAACTGACAAGTCCACGATTTACCAGCCTGTTTATGGTGCGCATGAGAATTTGCACTCACTGAGCATTTTATTAGGAACAGTTGTACACCTACACATTCCTGTAGCAGCAGTGCAGTGCATAAAATCATGCCGATCCGGACCTGCAGCTTCGTTCACATCATCCATCAGAATCGGGGGAAAAATGTGATCTCTGTGGCACGATTGTTGGTGCTAGACAAGCTGGTATTTGTGCTGGTATTTTCACACACTGCAGTCTTGAGAGTTTACTGAGAATGGTGCAATAATAATAATAAAAAAAACCCATCCAGTATGAAATAATCACTGCAAACAAATAGATCCCCTTGAACCTGAATTATTTCTCCTATTATTTCTTGCTTGTAACCACAGTCATCATCTGATTCTGATTGAAGGTATCTGATTCAATAGTGTACAGTAAAAACAAATGAAGGTTTTTCTGATTCTGACAGAACAGCACTGTGTGACATGACTTGAGGTCTGTGCTAATTATAGAGGGGAAATAATTGCTCTGAGCATGTGTGCTCTGTTTTACATTGCAGCAGAAAATTTCCCCCTGATATTTTTTACTAAAAACATGTTATCTTTGAGTTTTTTTTTTTAAAATCCTTAACATTTTTACTATTACTTTGCCACAGTTGTGGGGTTTCTAGAATAATACACTTTGTAGAAAATTCTCTTTCTCTCAGTCATGTAGTGATGGTGCTTCTTGTCATGAAGGTGAGAGGAACACTTCTGTCCCGTAATCCTCTCCTCAAGCAGCGTGGCCAAAATTGGCAATAATGTTGCTGTACCAAACATCAAGGTGGATTTTACGTTGAGTTTGTAACTCCTCAATGCAGGAGTGCTCATGAGGGTGAAGTATATGCCCACGTGGGGAGAGAAGGACTGGCCCGTGTGATCACCAACAGACGAGCTACTGTTGCTCAAACTGCCGAAGAAGTTAATGCTGGTTCTGACAGAAAGGTGTCAGAATACACAGTGCATGATGTTTTGGTAGCAAAAAGGGGACCAACACAATATCAGGCAGGTGGTCATAATGTTATGCCTGGTTGGTGTATTTGTGGCTGTGTTATATGCTGCTTTGTGACAAATATTTAATTCCTAATATTTTCTACATTGAAATGTAATAAACACTGGTGTTGCAAGGTGTTAGTCCCATTTTAACTGTGGATGCACTGACTGACAGGAGCATATATAAAGGTTTATCATCACTGAGAACAGGAATGAATCATATTATGTAATAAATGTTCTGCAGATCATTTTATTTGTTTAATTTTACAGTTTAGTTTACTGCAAAAGGCTTTGCTAAAATTGCGTATGCAGAACCAGTTACTGTTAAAACAACCTCCAGAGATTTATAGCTTGGAACTCAGTTACTAACAACTTCATCAGTGCAAGTATACATTTTATATGAAACTTGACCATAACTAAATGTATGTAAAATTTCTGAAATAAACAGTGAATAGGAATATGTCTGTCTCCAAAACAAGCCCCTAAAATGATCAATTCGCTTTAAAAAGCTTTCACTGATGCCGACTAAATCAAATCATTTAAGGCAGAATGCCAAATTAGAAGAGCTAAGCGAGTGTTGGTTTAGCACTTAACAAGCTAATGCTATCAATCAAATCTATGCCAAGGAAATCAGTTCTGGAAAACAAGATATCCTCAATTAACTAAATACAAATTCACACACTACTCATTAACACAGCGATGAGTGTTAGTTACCTCTCCTCGGTTTTCAGCTACAATGCGGCATTATGAATTAGGTTTCTATGGGGAAGAGTGAAGGGAGGAGGAGGAGCACAGCGAGGGAGCGAGGCATGTGATTGAAGAGGATGTGCAGGATATCTTCTCTTCAGCTGTCATTACAATCAGCCTTCATGCTTTAATTAATTCAGATGATGTAAGCGATACTGCTCAGTGAATAGGAAAGAGCATTTTTAGACGTATCTGCTGTAATCTACCCCATGAGGCAATGATTTATCAGGAAAATGTAACTGGGGCACAGCAAAAAGGGTCTAGTGTTACCCCTGCTGTCAAGTCTCATAAACAGCAACACTTCTCTCATTTAGTTAAGGCAAATGATCTCCTCATTGTTATAATCAAACACATGTGTATTTCGACTTTATTACTGACCATAATCCATCTGAGCTGGTTAGTTACTTCACAATGCTCTTTTTCCATATCAGCAAATAAAGTGCACAGGCAAGCACTTTACACACACATCAAGCCTTTTAGAGATGATTAGTCACCAGCTCATCTATCTCTCATTCTCTATCTCTTTCTATCATACTCTCTCTGTGACACATGCTCTCAAATGTACATGTTAATCAGTCTGAAGCAGCTTACATTCTCCTGTCTCTGCCTTCACCGAATATATACATTAAAATACAGAACGTACGATTAAGGCTTGACATATTTTAACCCTTTTATTTTTAGGGGATCATTCAAAAGATTGTGGACATCCACAAAGTGAGGTGTGTTGCATGTTTTGGCTTGCGGCTCAGCCATCTGAAGACAGGCGAGATTCACTGGCTCCACCCGGACATGGGCGTCTCGCACGTAAGGGAGCGATATGAGCGCCGCCACCCACAGGACGAGTGGAGGTGAGTCAGCACTTGCACAGCTGCTGCCTTGATGCATTAGAGGTGCAAACTATTTGTATGGTCTGTTCGCTTCCCTTCTGCATGCGGTATTGTCTGGGAGTCGCTGGGAATTAAGCGAGTTTGATTTGTGTTATGCTCAGTAATACTCAGTAAGCTCAACTTTGAGCACTTAAACTGCTCTAATGCCACGTGAGAATCAACATCTATTGGAGGTTTCCTCAGTGTTTTTATTAGTGATGAATGAGTTACTTTTAACCAGCTTTTCACTGCAATTCAGATCTCTGTTAAAACAGAGCTGCATAGAGATGAATAGACTTCAGAAACCTTGAAAAAAGCATGGGAACTAATTGGATTTTTTATTTGGCAGCCAAGGTTGTCCTTGTCTGTCCATTAAAAGTATTAATCTATTTCAGTTCCTAGGAGTGGGCAGAAAAACTTTGTGTAATCTGTTTGAAATCCATTTCTTTATGAACAGGTTAGTAAGGGCTGGCACTTTTTAAAACAGGGGATCAAAAGGGTTTTCCAAAATAAGGCTATATTAGCAGTGCCTGCTAACAAACAGGTAAACTACTAGAGTGCAAATACTCACACTATACAAGCTCCTCCAAAAGTATTGGAACACCAAGGCCACTTAACTTGTTTTTGCTATACACTGAAGACATTTGGAGTTGAGATGACAAGATGAGTATGAGATGATGGATCATTTCAGTTTTCATATCCTGATATTTTATATCTAGATTTGTTATTTAATGTACACCGTTGCATCTTTGGTGGCAGGCCAGAGTTTTTAAGTAAGGAATAAGTAAATATAATACTGTATATAACACACAATATTTGGTTGCATATCCCCTGCTTGCAGTAATGTATCAAGCCAGTGACTCCTGACTCCTGACTCACCAAACTGTTGCTTGCTTTCGTCAAGCTTTTCTTAGTTTTTACCACAGCTTATTTCAGTTGTTTGTTTATCCCTTCAGTCTCCTGTTCAGCAGGTGAAATGCAGCTCAGGTTGGTTAAGTTCTGGTGATTGACGGCCATTTTAAAACCTTCTGCTTTTTCCCTGATGAAATCCTTTATTCAGTGGGCTCATTGTCTTGCTGTATGATGAAGTTCCTCCTGATTAGATTGGATGTATTTCTCTTGTGACCTGGCAGACAGAATGTAGACTTCTGAATTCATTCTGCTGCTACCATCATGAGTTACATCATCAATAGATATTAGTGAGACTGTCCCAGAAGCAGCCATGCAAGCCCAAGCCTTCACCTCCCATGTGCTTGACCAATGAGCTCTTATTTCTGGTTATTGAACCCATCTAGATGTAAATATCAGCACATGAAAGCTGAAATTCTGATCTATAATCTTATTTTAATTAGAACTGGCCTTGTTGTTCCAATACTTCTGGAAGGGGCTGTATTGCAAAGGTCTGGTTGTTAAACTTATTTGCAACTATGCACAGAAAAAACGAATAGCCCTGAAAAAAAATCTGCTTGACGCAATCTCCCAGGCTTGTCAGGCTTGTCCACTTGTCCACCTAACATGCCAGGCTGCTACTCTTGTGGTAGTTCAGTGGTTAAGGTGTTGGACTACTGACTGGAAGGTTGTGTGTTAGAATCCCAGGTCCACCAGCTGCCACTGCTGGGCTCCTGAGCAAGGCCCTTAACTTCATTTGCTCAGTTGTATAAAATGTGATTAATGTAAGTCACTCTGGATAAGGGTAAAACTTTTGCTGTTTTGATCAGACTTTTTCATTCTCATGTCCAATCTGCTGGAAATACAATACAATACAATAGAGCCAGTATCATCCGCACGATTTAGAAGAGCACAGAGTCTAATCTTTAGTCGTACACCATGCATGATTACCTGCTGGTATAAAGAGCCATTGTATTCAAGCTTGGCTCTTCCTCTGTGAAGGTTTAAATTGAGATAAATGAAACAGTCTGCCCCAATTGCAGTATTGTTTATTCTCCATTCATGATGCTCAGTAAATCCTGTCTCGTTGTGTAATCATTCTCGGCCATTTCTACTGAACGGACAGTTTAGTCATTTATGCCAAAGATTTTAGTGTAACTTAGCTTCTGATTAGCCGCCAGCACTATTCAGCTTGCAGATTGACTTGCTCCACACGGAGTTTCGGGCAGTGTTGTGGCACAGCAGACTCACAGTTCCCTGGTCTCCACTTCTATCCTTAGCTCAGGTTTCTGTCTGAGACTGTGGGGGTTTCCTCAAGGTTTTACTGTTTCCTCACACCTCTGTGTGAGTGTGTGTGTGCACATGGTGCCCTGGGATGGACTGTCCTTCCATTTCATTTTAGACCTTTCGGCAAACTGTGTCTAAGATAAACCAGTTACTGAAGATAAATTTATCTTCAGTAACTGCTTTTATTTTTCTGTACTTCTGCATTACTGTTGTTCGACTTATCATTTTATAATCACATTATTTGGTGTCACCCAAATGATGATTCCCTTCTGAGTCTGGTTCCTCTCAAAGTTTCTTCCTAATATCATAGCAGGGAGTTTTGTTCTTGTCACAGTCAGCTCTGGTTTGCTCCTAATGGATAATTTTAGAAATGAATCAATATTTTTTAATATACATTCATTATACACATAAATGAATATACACAGTATTACTGTTTGTTGTCTTCTGCCTTACTAACACACACAAGTGTGATAACTCAAGCTGACCTCAGTTCATCGCTTTTGTCTGTCATTGCTTATCTCTCATGTCAAGGATGCTCAGGTATTGCTGCAGTCTGGCTCTGGGTAGGATTGTCTGACTAATTGTTGGTAATGCAGAGCAAACAAAAAGGCAGCTGTGAGAGAATGGAGAATAATTTTAGCTCGCAGGCAGAAAGCTGCTTGGTGCAGGCACTGATGCAGTCGTAATCTGGCAGCTTGTAGTGGACCATGCCTCGCTAGAATCTCTAATCACTTCCATTTGACAGCGAACATTAGCAGAGAACTTAGCTCTGAGCAGACTGGTACACATATTAAACACTCATTCACACACTTGCACAGTGCTCCTCTTCTGTTTTTTTCAGCTCAGCACAGCTTGTGTATTCCCAGTCAGGTTGTGTATTTGTGTCACACGAGCTTCAGTGGTGACTTCATGCATCTGCTGGACTGTGCAGTGAGGATAAAGGTTTAGTGAAAGGGGCTGGGAATGATCTCTTGTTATTTAGAAATATAGACACTGAACATTACTGCATGTGGAAGATGAAGACTGGCACTGTGACTGCCTTTTCCGCATAAGTTGCACCCAGTTTGTGAGAATTTTAAAAGTCTGTGATAACCGAATGGCTTAAAGATGAAATAATAGCAGCACTCGTATTGTATAACTCACAACGCGCCCCAGAGCAAACTCTCTCACAAAGTGGGCTTGGGTGTGTGGGTGGTGTTAATGAAAATCTGGCTCTGAAAAGGCCCTTCTGATTAGAAAGCATAATGTTCTGTGCTCAACACACAGCTTGTGGCTAGAGACAACTAACAACAGCTGATTAAAGCTGATTAAAATCTCCGAGGGTGACCGCGATACTCGTATAAAATCCACCAACAAGAGGATGGCATACGTTTCTTTAACACTCACACAACAGCTACAGTTACTGTACTGGCAATGGGAGAATTCTAAAGAAAGCTATGCTTCATCACTCAATCACTTTATTCCATTGTGCTGATTAATAGATGGATGATATGAATAAATTATATTTGTAAGTGAAGTCTGTTTTCCCCATAGCACACTTTCCCAAGGAAATGTGTAAAGATTATGTAATATTTATTGTTAGATTTGGCTGTACACCAAGTGCAGTTTTCTTTTAGGTGGGTGGGGAAGTCACAAATCGTGTTCTATAGTGCAAGTACATCATTTATCAAATCTTACAATTTCTTTGTACTGTACAGCAACAAAGCAACTGGAGACCATTCAATATCAATGAGAGCTGCGACTTCTGCTGAAATGAGCCACACCAAGCCTTGGTGATTAGATGTGGGCGTGTCCAGCATGCGAGAAAGTTGAGAGAAATTTAAATTTATGCAAATACAGAGTGATCTGGTAGTCTGGTAATCGACTGACAATGGGAGTGAAGACAGTAGAGTGCACATGATATATGGCAAAGAGCACACACTGCTTTTCCTTTATCACGTATATGGTATGATGCATACACCTATCAGGCATAACATCACTGAATGTGAATATCACTGAATATCTGATGAATATCACTGATTATCTCCTCATCATGGCACCTGTTAGTGGGTGGGATATATTAGGCAGCAAGTGAACATTTTGTCCTCAAAGTTGATGTGTTAGAAGCAGGAAAAATGGGCAAGTGTAAGGATTTGAGCAAGATTGACAAGGGCCAAATTGTGATGGCTAGACGACTGGATCAGAGCATCTCCAAAATTGCAGCTCTTGTGGGGTGTTTCTGGTCTGCAGTGGTCAAAAGTGGTCCAAGGAAGGAACAGTGGTAAACTGGAGACAGGGTCATGGGCGGCCAAGACTCATTGATGCATGTGGGGAGAGAAGGCTGGCCCGTGTGATCCGATCCAACAGACGAGCTACTGTTGCTCAAATTGCTGTAATAGTTTATGCTGGTTTTGAGAGAAAGGTGTCAGAATACACAGTGCATGACGGGTTAGGGCTGTTTTGGCAGCAAAAGGGGGACCAACACAATATTAGGCAGGTGGTCATAATGTCATGCCTGATCAGAGTATGTACACTGCTGAATTTTATATACAAATGCCAAATCTCTCTCCAGAATGTTTCAACATAGCGACAAGAAAACTGATTTGGAATTCTGGTTATAAAGGTTATTACTATGGCAACCTGTAGTAGGAACGTCTACTGATGATTTCCTGTAACGACTGGCGACTTGTGTGAAAGTAGATTAACATACAGTGAGGATAAGCAGGAAGTAAGTGCATAAACCCAGCATGAATTTTATTGAGGGTAATCCAATAATTGTCACCACAGTCCGCAGCCGAGGTCAGAGAACAGGCGAGCATTAACCGAGGACAATCCAAATAAAAGACGGGAAACACGAGCGTGGAGCGATACCAGGAATCACGGGAACATGGAAACTAGAAAACAAAGGCTTGGACTTAATGATCAAAATGCACGAGAAGTCTCACTGAAACAATGAATCATCAGGGCTTAAATAGGAAAACTGAGTACAGGTGAGAACAATCATGGCACAATATGAAGCAGTGACAAGACAGAGGTGGAGACAAGCCATGAAGCAAAACAAAACACTCATGGCTTTATAAACAAAGCGTAAATTATGGAATCAGCATGTTTGTGCTGGGAGCCACAACACCTGCCGAGAGGTGGGGTTCAGGACCGTCACTGTGATATCCAGCTGTATCCTAGTGCTTACTGCCTGATAAATATCTTTACAATTCCTGCTTATTTACATGCAGTAGAGTGATACCCAAAATAAGAGTATGCATATCTCTAACCCTAACCCTGAGCTCATGTTTTTCTTTAATTATATTGTTATATTTAAGATATCAGTGAGAATGTCAGCACATGTTTGTAGACTATACCACAAGAGTGACAGTTCAATTCAGATAACATTGTGCTTCTCCCTCAGGTATGAGTTGCGGATACGCTACCTGCCAAAATCATTCCTAAACCAGTTTACCGAAGACCCGCCAGCACTAAACTACTTTTACCATCAGGTGAGCGCATACATGCTCCAGCACATCACAGCACTTACAGCTTTATCTCTGTTTCACTACTTACACAGAGATACACGAGATAGCATTTAAGCTCTGATGAACAGTACTTTTAATCACTGGACTTGCAGGAACACAGTAAATTCTGTAGTGAAGTAGACTGTATGGTGATACATGTGATGTAATTGTCTTGTCGTAATGTGTGGCAGGATGTTTTGAAGTAAATCTAAATCGGGTCAATTAGCTTTAAAGCTTCAGTCCTAAGTATCTGTGGTCTACTTCTGGACGTCTAGGGTAATTGAATATGAAAACTAACAGCCATGAAAGAGCACAGACCAGACAGGTGCCTCTGTGCTCTCTCTCTCTCTCTCTCTCTCTCTCTCTGTCTGCCTGTCTGTCTGCCTGTCTGTCTGCCTGTCTGTCTGTCTGTCTCTGTCTGTCTGTCTGTCTCTCTCTGTCTGTCTGTCTCACTCTCTCTCTCTCTCTCTCTCTCTCTCTCTTTCTCTCTGTTTGTTCAGCCCATTGCAGTTGAGCTACACAGCCTCACTGGGTTTGATGTGGAATAACAAGCTGCTCTCAAGAGGAAGTTTGGGTTTAGTAGCAGCCCAAATTTTATTGCTGTGCCTTTTTGAAATGCAGTAGTAAAAAAAACTCCACATTGGAATTGAATAAATTGAGAGCAGTCTGTTCTATCACGTTTACTTCAGTGACCCCACTGGCTTCCGTTCTCCCATTAAATTCTCGTATCTTCTGTGTTAACATACACAGTGTTCTCTCTCCAGATGATATAATAGACAGAACAGGCTGTAAATAAAGTATTAATAGTGTTTACACTAGAGGGAAATTTTTTTGCACACAATATATCGTTCTGTATAGAGTGTATAAATTCTATTATATTCTGTATAATATAATTCTGTATATTCTGTATTATACACTTTTCCATATACTGCTAAAATGTACTAGTATTTTTTTTTATTATATTCTGTTTTTTTCTGTGATTATTGTGTATATGACCCAAGTTTGCTGTTGATTCATCACATCTGTATGTGACAAATGAAGAACCTTGAACCTTGTAAACCATGTGCATGTAGTACTATGTACTATAGAAATCTTTAAAAGATGCAGCTAGGATAATTTGAATCTTAACAATCTACGTTTTGGCTTTCTAGTTCTGCAGGAGCATTAAAGCAACTAACAGCACCAAGTATTTACATTTCTGGCATCCCTTATCCCAAGCAACTTACAATTTATCTCATGAAGATTTAGAGCCTTGGTCAGGGACCCAGCAGTGGTAGCTTGGTGGACCCGGGATTTGAACTCACAAACTTACGATCAGTAGCTCAACACTTTAACCACTAAGCTATGGTATATTAAGTACACTGTAACTGTAATGTTATTGTAATCCTGTGCTTATTTTAACCAAATCAGGTTTTAGAGCCCCTACAGCATTCATCAATGCTAGATAATATTGTAACTGACAGTATAGCGATATATTGTTTATAGTGTCCTATAGTGGCCTGATCACTGAGTTCTGACCCCTAATGATCATATCCAGGTCCGACTAACAGTCTTTGTTCTGATCATATGAGAGAATTTATTACTTTATTTAGTCTTTAATGCTGGTGGGTTCTCTGTCTAAACATTGTGATGTCTCTGTAATTACCAGGTGAGAAGCGATTATATGATGGAAGTAGCTGATCAAGTCGATCAGGATATTGCACTTAAACTGGGCTGTCTTGAAATCAGGTAAGCATCTTAAGAATCGATTCCTACTGGAAGAGATTACACAACATATAGTGTGACTTTGCAAATCCATCTGTGTGTTTATGTGAAAGAGTTGGAAAAAATATATAGAATCATCATTCACTCTTTCTGCTTCATTTCTTTAACAGGAGGTTTTTCAGAGAGATGCCAGGAAATGCCCTTGATAAAAAATCCAACTATGAATTACTAGAGTAAGTGAACCGTGCGCTGATATCATTTAAGGTTTGGTTCAATTGCAAGGTATACGTTAAGAGTGTTTTGTGAAAGATGAAAGATATTTTCTCTATCCTCTCCCATGTTGTATGTGGGTCAGGATATAATGTGCTCTCGAAACCCTGTTTGCCCTATTTATAGTGGGGAATAATTGATCCCTACACATCTCCTGCTGTGACGTAAGGTGCACGCTGGAGCAGTGTTTCTGCTGCCTGAAAGCTCAGTCATAAATCACTGAGTTTACTAATCCAGCCAAAGGCTTTCCAACAATAATGTAACTTCGACAACGTACAATTTGTACCTTTACAGAGCTTCCTGCTCTTAGTATACTCTGTGCTCATTGCATTCTGGTGTGGCTGTAACACTCATCTGTGTGTGTGTGTGTGTGTGTGTTTGTGTGTGTGTGTGTGTGTGTGTGTTGGTGGTATGGGCGTGCATTTTTTGGGGGGGGGGGGGTACACTGTAGCATTTTTACATTTTACAGTCATTGGGCATACATGTATTTTAATTATATTATTAATTAATTTATTTTATCTTTATACTTTACAACATACACTATATTGCCAAAAGTTTTGGGACACCTGCCTTTACATGCACATGAATTTAATATGGAGTTGACCTGCACTTTGCAGCTATAACAGCTTCATCTCTTCTAGGAAGGCTTTCCACAAGGTTTAGTAGTGTGTTTATGGGAATTTTTGACCATTCCACTTGAATAATCTGTGAGGTCAGGCACTGATGTTGGAGGAGAAGGTCTGGCTCACAGTCTCCGCTATAATTCATCCCAAAGGTGTTCTATCAGGTTGAGGTCAGGACTCAAGTTCCTCCACACCAAATTCACTCATCCATGTCTTTATGGACCTTGCTTTGTGCACTGGTGTGCAGTCATGTTGGAACAGGAAGGGGTCATCCCCAAACTGTTCCCACAAAGTTGAGAGCATGAAATTGTCCAAAATGTCTTGGTACACTGAAACATTAAGAGTTCCTTTCACTGGAACTAAGGGGCCGAGCCCAACCCCTGAAAATCAACACCTGAATTCAATGATTTGGAGGGGTGTCCCAAAACTTTTGGCACTATTTCTTCTTATCTATTTTTCTGTTTTTGCTAATCTCACCTACTGACCCTTTGCCCGTTACCTATTATTGTCTTTTGTCTCACTGGCACCATACCTGTTTACTTTTCTTTTTCTTTATTTGTAAGCCTTACTGCTTATACCCTTTACATCATCAGAATTGTAACTGTGGTTTCCATTGTGAATTTTGGAAGCTTATGTTTGCAAAAAAAGGCATTGGGCACCTTCTGTAATTATTATAGCAAAGTGCTAGAGAATGGATTGTTGTTCAGTGTGTAAGAGAGACAAGTATTAAACCTGGACTGGTGATTTATAGTTCATTGTAAGGTTGCCTTGAGCCAAAAGCTTGATCAGTGAAATTGTTCTTCTTTCTCTCATCTCCTAAATCATTCTTCTTCTTTGTAGAAAAGATGTTGGTCTGAGGAGATTTTTTCCCAAAAGCTTGTTGGACTCAGTCAAGGTGAGCCAGATGTTCCTGATGCCAGGCTTAATGGCAAGCTGCCGTTGTGCTTAATGTTTAATACATACTTTCACATACACTCACTCACCACTTTAATAGGGGCTCTCAGAATCAAAATTTATTGGACACACACACACACACACACAAACAAGCATACACAGTAGCTCATGCAGTGAAATGCTTTTTATAGCGGTCCAGTTTCATGAAAACGGAATATACAATTAGGCAGAATGTACCTGCATACAAATGGAAAAAGAAAAATATTATTTAAAGGATATAAAAGGGAGATGGCATAAAAAATGATGGACTCAATGAGGAATAAAGTGTAAAAATGTGCGTTATAATGCTGTGCAACATTGGGCTGAGAAGTGAAATAGCTAACATGTATGAAACATATTTAAAAACAGGATCTGTTCATAAATACGGTATATAAACAGGAATGTAGGGGATGTGAGTGCCGTGCAAACAAATCTTAGGTCCAGTCCTAGGATTGCAGTCTTGAATGCAATTATTACATTACCTTGTTATTTTAAAAACTATTTCAGACCATGTTTGTTTCTGCTCTACAATTATTTACCCAGTTTTTCAGAAGCCCAAGGTAGTCTAGCGTAATTAAAATCTGCCTGGTGTGAGGGCGAGGATTCTGTTGTCCTTCTCGAATCATTACTTGCTCAGCTGCCTCAGCGTTTGTATGCTCTAGAGAGAGAGTGGCCCAATTCTGCCTTTCCCCTTCTTGTGCTGCTCAGGAGAAGTGTAGCAGAGAGCACTCATTGCTCCTCTCACCATCTACACTGGAACACAGTGCTGTAGAGTGACTGCCGCCCTAATTCCCCAGTCAGTAGGGGGTTCATCTGTACTTTATTAGCATGGTGGCACTTTGCTGTCAAAAGCAGGCAAATCCTCTCTCTCTCTCTCTCTCTCTCTCTCTCTCTCTGAATTCATTAAACTAACCTCTTCATTAGGGCTGCAGGACTAAATGAAAGGTTGGAAGAGTCTCTGTGTTTATTATTACACTTCCTACCATGTTGGAGAAGGAACATTTTTACCCAGATGTAATTCTGCAGTCAGGTGTTATACAGGCATTCTGAGATTCCTGCAGAGGACGTGTGCAGATGTGTGTTTGCCTGCAGTGTAGGCGTGTGTGTTTGAGATTGTATGCTGTCTTCCTGCTTTAGGAAGAGATGTCTGCGACCTTATGTAGTTCTGCTTCACTTACAATTTTTTCTCACTGAGGAATATCCATCGTACCTCACTCTACCTTAGCACTCAGCATCCCTGTCCCCGGAGATGTCCCTTCCTAGAGAAGGTAACGAGTTATCTGGAGCAGATGTGTTGATCAGATCAGAGCCAGGCATGAGACAAAATACTAAAGCCATGATACCAGATATACAGGCTTCACAACACAATATTGACCTACAACTTTGTTTTGCATTTTATTTTGTAAGAACAACTTGTCAAACCACTATATCCGTAACATTTCCATAAGATTAGCTTAAATTTTTGTTCTGTTAAGACACACAAACTTCATCCTCTGTACGTTACTAACTCTGGTGCTGTCGCTGTGTAAAAAGTGCTAGAACTCATGATTAATATGAAACAGAAATATTGTAATACACCTCAGAGAAGCAAATTATATATACACCGATCAGGCATAACATTATGAGCACTGACAGGTGAAATGAATAACACTGATTATCTCCTTATCATGGCACCTGTTAGTGGGTAGGATCTATTACGCATATATGCAGGCTCTTGTGGAGTGTCCCTAGTCTGCAGTGGTCAGTATCTATCAAAAGTGGTCCAAGGAAGGAACAGTGGTGAACCGGCGACAGGGTCATGGGTGGCCAAGGCTCGTTGACGCACGTGGGGAGTGAATGCTGGCCCGTGTGATCACCAACAGACGAACTACTGTTGCTGAAATTGCTGAAGAAGTTAATGCTGGTTCTGATAGAAAGGTGTCAGAATACACAGTGCATAACAGTTTGTTGCCTATGGTGCTGCATAGCCACAGACCAGTCAGGGTGCCCATGCTGACCCCTTGCAACAAAGCAAAAATGGTTCAGAAATGGTTTTGACGAGTTCAATTCTCCAGATCTCAATCTAATCGAGCATCCCTGGGATGTGCTGAATGAATAAGTCCAATCCATTTAGGCCACACCTCGCAACTTAAGGATCTGCTGCTAACATCTTGGTGCCGGATACCACCATATTAGGCAGGTGGTCATAATATTATGCCCGATTGATGTCCACCAGTGTGACGACTGTAAAAATATTACACTTCAGATGTATACTCAGTAGACGACATGAAATGATCTTAAGTAGTTATTTACTAATGCTTAATAATGAATGTGTGAGAACAAACGTTATTTGTCTTGTTTATATATATACGTTATTTGTCTTGTGAGAAAATGAATTGTTAAGTTTGTATTGAATAAATGGAAGCATCTGGTTTTCCTCTTAATTAGAGATTTTTTAGTTTGAAGTGCCTTGTATTTTTTATTTTTTTTAATAGAAAGCAACCAATTGAAAATGGTCCGTTTTTCTTGTATCTTTGCAGCCGAAATCATTACGGAAGTCGATCCAGCAGACCTTTAAGTTGTTCGCCAATCTTAACGACGAGCAGAGCATTGTCAAGTTCTTTGAAATCCTGTCACCAATTTACAGATTTGACAAAGAATGCTTCAAGTGTGCTCTCGGGGTAAGTTCATGTAACATGCCTTGATTGTTACAGTTTGTCTTTTATTTTAAAGAGTTTTTGTACTATTTTCCTTATTAAAAAAGACCTGAGACAGATCCTCCAGTGATTAATTAGAGGCTGGTGATGACCTCTGCTGGCTGACAAATGAACTGTTAAACTTATCCCCAGGTCTCATTGAACTAATTGTAAATACAATGGACTTCTTTCTAATCACTTTATCACTGCTGCCTGGAATTGTGCTATGTACTAAAAGTATGTAGTGTGTATCACAGTAGATACAGTAGAGAACATTGTTGCCAAGATACACACACCGTCACGTTAAACACACTCCTCACCTCAGCTTTGCTTCATATAGATTTTACACTACATATATTTATTTACCATTCACTTGATTTATTTGTCCCCATTTCATTTACATCTCTAAAATGCTGTGAATCAAACAGTCACAGAACTGCTCCTCACTTCCTTAGCTGAAAATAGGGCAAGTATCCATGCTGCGAAAATCTACCAGTAGACAGTATGGGGTGGGATGTGCATTTCAACAAACTACGCTGTTAGGACAGATCACTTCTGACTCTGGACGCTATTTAGTACCTGATAATAAGCTCATCGGGATGCAGAACAAGCTTCTTACATTTTTCATGGGGAACATTCTGTTTTTGTATTATTTAAAGCACACAGACACTGTGAAATCAGTCGGATTTTGGAAGAAGGACGCAGTGCTACAGTGCTGATTGCTGTTTTCTTATTAACATTCATAATCTGTAGCTGCTTTGAAAACAATACACAAGTCAGAAAAGCTTGAATGATGTTTCCTAAGAGAAGAGAATGAAAGCTAGGTGATTCTGTGTGTTACAGTCCAGCTGGGTGATAGCAGTAGAGCTTGCCATCGGTCCTGAGGAAGGAATCAGCTACCTCACTGACAAAGGCTCAGCTGTGAGTATCACTGCAGACACACACTGCTGAGAGAATAAACACAATGACACCTCAACTCCTAATCCTTCTGCTGGATCTTACGTTGCTGACAAAGTGCTGGTTTTATTTTAGATACCTCCAACATAGCATCCACCTTGCTGAAGTTTTTTTTTTTTCTCTATGTTGGTAGCCGACACACCTGGCTAACTTCACGCAGGTGAAGAGCATTCAGTTTGAGGAACAGGAGAAGAAAGGCATTCTTCAGTTGGATGTAGCTGGTGCAGCAGAGGTACTGTACACCCACACACACACGTTATACATTTATACACACATTATACATTTATACACTAAGCATCGTCTGTTAATGTTAGAGTTGGGACAATGTGGAAAATATAATGATGTCATTATACTATTCAATACATATCACAATATTTACTTTTATTATTTTGTAACAATCCATATACATTTTGAAATACTCATTTGATAACAGAAGGGAATAGATGTGGAAATATAGTCACTTAGTTGTGTGTATACCTGTTTACCTACATGATGTGTGTGTGGGTGTGGTTCTGATGTACACTATGTGTGGGCACAGCCTCTAAAGGTGACGACACCGTGTGTGAGCACCGCAGAGAACATGGCCGACCTTATCGATGGTTATTGTCGTCTCGTCAACAAAACTTCATTATCCTTCATCGTCCGTGCGCACAAAGGTACATACACTATTTTATTTCACAGTTAGCTGAAGGATTTATACATACTCTGGAGTATATGCCAGACCTATCAGTGCATGTTGTCTTCCATTACATGCCCAATTTGATCTTTTTGTATTGTGGTCAACAGAGGGAGAAAGAGCATTGCCTTCAATCCCAAAGGCTCCAAAGTAAGTACTTCTTTACCTATGTAGCCTGACTGATCTATCACTGGAACCTCTGGAGTCTGTGAAAGTCACTCTGGTTTTTTTATTTATTCATTAAAAAAATCTCCCCCTTCTCTCACTGCACTGTGTATTTTGGTTGTTCAGTAACTTGGCCTATGAGAAAGGCGCTTTATAAATTAAACGTTAAATTAAACATAAATTTCCACATTTACTAAAGAAAAGTACCAGACTATCTAGGGAAAGCTACAGGTCTGACTTAGGTTTTTTTTTTTTTTTTTTTTTTTTTAAACTGTAGTCATTAACAGCATGGACGTGTCTATAGAGCAAGCAAAGCTTAGCTTGTTAGCTAGCTAGCAATATAATGCATTATGTAGATTCTGTTTTATGTAAAGGCCACACCCTGGTTCTGTATGTGTTTTGCTTATACAACAACATCCACCAAGCAAAGTGTGTGAGTCTGGCATGTCCTGGATTTATTGATAGTCTCCCCACAGTTAAGCGAGGTTCTTCCCAGTGACTGTATATCTGTATATAGTTTATAGTTCTCCCCTGACCTGCCTTGATGCTGCTTTCCCATCATGCTGTTGCAAATTCCTGACATCAAGAAGCATTGCATACTGAAAGCTGGAGGGAAATAAATGACATGAAATAGAATTTGACTGCTCCTGAAAATTAACTGCATTAGATTCTGTGTACATATGGGTCTTGTATCTGTGTTTTACCATGAAGTCTACCTCCTTAAATATAGATATGACAGCAAATTGGATTTGAGCTGCCTGGCTGAATATCAGCTTATTGCTCTCAGCAGGTGGCTTTCGTAATGAACGTTTGTCAGTGAAGCCGTGTGACTGATGCTTAAAAAAGTTTCTGTCTCTTTCTTCCTGTCAGGCAGTACTGCAGATCATGATACTGATGCTTTTTCTTGAAGCAATGATGCAAGCTAACACATACTAGTCTTTGCCTTGCTCTTTTACCTGCCATTTAAGGCACACCATTTATCTTATGAGGCACTTGCCTAAGTAATGTGGAATTTCTCAGTTTGTTTCCAAAGCCATTTGACAAACCCCCTGCTTGACACCCCACCCCTTTACAGCAGATTGCAATCAGTCCTTCTTTTCCTTTTTTTGGTCAAAAGGGTGGAACAGCGCCTAGGGTTATGTCTAGGGTCACTCTGTGCACTGAGCAGTGCATTTTAGCTTTAAAAAGTCTGACAATCATGTACAGTAGTCACCTGCTGCAACCTTTGATCCACAGAGCCTCGAACCATGACAAACGACTACAGAGTGTCAGGGCCAAGGCTGTCTCTGTCTCAGGTAAGGGGCAGCATGTTTTATCTCTACACTTCACATTGCTATGGCAGTGTTAGGCAGGGTAGAAGACCTTTTTTGCCTGTTTTGCGTTTGAATAATGTTATGATGAGATAAATATGAGATGAGGGTTGTCATATGTCAGCATGTTCCCATATCCATGATTTCAGCTGCTCTTTTCTTTAACATTTGTGCACAAATATACAGCATGTAGAATTCTCTGGGCTTATAATGTAGTTTTGCAGTTTGTGTACAGTACTGTATGTAAGCCTCTACACTAACACATGTACATTTGAAATTATACTTTTGTTTTATTTTTTCAGGTAATTTTCTAAATGTCTAGACAGATAATGAAGTAGCACAAACAAAGTTATGGCAGAGAGTTGCTTTGGTCATGTCAGGACCTTCAAAAGCTAACACCACAACATGGAAGTGACATTTTCATATACATGTCCTCCTTGAAGAGCGGATTTGAGAAGATTTGAGTGATCCAAAACATCACTTTAGTGTGGATGGAACATCATACAGATAGACAGACAGACAGACAGACAGATAGTCAGATAGATAGATAGATAGATAGATAGATAGATAGATAGATAGATAGATAGATAGATAGATAGATAGATAGATAGATAGATAGTCAAGCAAATAGATAGATAGATAGATAGATAGATAGATAGATAGATAGATAGATAGATAGATAGATAGATAGATAGATAGATAGATAGATAGATAGTCAAGCAGACAGACAGATAGATAGATAGATAGATAGATAGATAGATAGATAGATAGATAGATAGATAGATAGATAGATAGATAGATAGTCAAGCAAATAGATAGATAGATAGATAGATAGATAGATAGATAGATAGATAGATAGTCAAGCAGACAGATAGATAGATAGATAGATAGATAGATAGATAGATAGATAGATAGATAGATAGACAGACAAACAGAAAGATAGATAGACGGACAGAAAGATAGATAGACAGACAGACAGACAGACAGATAGATAGACATACAGACAGACAGACAGATAGATAGTCAAGCAGACAGACAGATAGTCAAGCAGATAGATAGATAGATAGATAGATAGACAGACAGACAGACAGACAGACAGACAGACAGACAGATAGACAGAAAGATAGATAGATAGATAGTCCAGCAGACAGACAGACAGATAGATAGATAGATAGATAGATAGATAGATAGATAGATAGATAGATAGATAGATAGATAGATAGATAGATAGATAGTCCAGCAGACAGACAGATAGATAGATAGTCCAGCAGACAGACAGATAGATAGATAGATAGATAGATAGATAGATAGATAGATAGATAGATAGATAGATAGACAGACAGACAGAAAGATAGATAGATAGATAGATAGATAGATAGATAGATAGATAGATAGATAGATAGATAGATAGATAGATAGATAGATAGATAGATAGTCCAGCAGACAGACAGACAGACAGACAGACAGAAAGATAGATAGATAGATAGATAGATAGATAGATAGATAGATAGATAGATAGATAGTCCAGCAGACAGACAGACAGACAGACAGACAGACAGACAGACAGACAGACAGACAGATAGATAGATAGATAGATAGATAGATAGATAGATAGATAGATAGATAGACAGACAGAAAGATAGATAGATAGATAGATAGATAGATAGATAGATAGATAGATAGATAGATAGATAGTCCAGCAGACAGACAGACAGACAGATAGATAGATAGATAGATAGATAGATAGATAGATAGATAGATAGATAGATAGATAGATAGATAGATAGATGGATGGACGGACGGATGGACGGACGGACGGACGGACAGACGGACAGATAGTCAAGCAGATAGATAGATAGATAAATAGATAGATAGATAGATAGTCAGACAGACAGATAGATAGTCAGACAGATAGATAGATAGATAGATAGATAGATAGATAGATAGATAGATAGATAGATAGATAGATAGATAGATAGATAGATAGATAGTCAAGCAGACAGACAGATAGATAGATAGATACTTTATTCATCCCAATGGGAAATTGACAAATAATCCCGATAAGGAAGATGTACCCATGTTATTGCAGACTAGGTCATGGATCTGTATTCTTTTCTTCCTCATCATCTGTACAATTTATTTGCATGCCAGAAAAAACCCTACCTTTTTATTGCTTATTGTAGAGTTTTGCACTAAGGTAATGAATCACTGGTTATGAGTCAGCTCTAATCACAGATTCATAGTCATAGATATTCATGGCTACTCATAGATATTTTTAACCTTTTACTTTTGAGAGATGCATTGCTGTGCTTGTAGACTTTTGAAGCAGAGTTCTGAGGAGAATTAATCATTTCTACTCACTGAAGATTCTACAGTTATACTTTACACATAATACATTTACTCTAAGCTCACCGCTCTAAAGCTGACTATTCTTACGTTGTTGCTTCTGTTCATGGTTCTTAGGACGTGAATATAATCTCTCTGTCTCTCTCTCTCTCTCTGTCTCTCTCTCTCTCTCTCTCTCTCTCGGTCTGATCTCTTGCATGCTGCTATGCTTGGATCTGCAGATGAGATTAGTGGAGACGGTAATGTCATACTCCATTCATGTAGCTAAATTCAGACAAGCTTCTGGCACTAGATCCACTTTTAAAATTAGTGTAATAAAATACACTGCAAGGCAGATGTTTTTGACACCCGGTATTTTATTCAATTCTAGCATTTTTGTTCAAATAACTAAATTACAAATTAAACAAATAAAAAATTAAAATATGACTAAGGATTTGTCATGAGCGTTTATTAAGTGTTTATAAATGAATACATATTAGAAATGACTTTTTTGTATTGGATCTGATATCATTGGAAAAGACAGATGTATTGATTAGAATAATTCATATATATTTTTGCCTGTGAGTTTATCAGGGAGATGTTTATCTATAGGCTTTTCTCTTTAACAGGTTTACTCGTTAAGTGTCCTTGCCTTTAATAATTGATTTTTTCCCATTAGGATCTTAGGACTGATCACTTAATAAGGTTCGCAGAGAATTTAGGATCATTTAACTGATATTGTCTATTATTTTGCTCAGTCTGTGGCATTAAACTGTAATAAAATTCCAGGTGCTCAGAAGCGTTTGCCTGGCAGCACAGAGAGTAGAGTAGATGTGAAGAAGTGCTTTAAAGTGAGGTGTAAATGGTTTGTGTCTGGTGATTGTACTGTTGCGTGGATGAAATGGCTGCTCTCTTTCACCCGAAAAAGTTACAGATATTTATGAACGCTCGATGCTGACGTTAAAAGAAATTCATGGATAAAGTCTAATCAACACCATATTTCATACTCGAAGGAAATTCCTCTTTACTGCTGTGTTCCTCTGCTTGTGAGCTTCTCCTGCGCTCTCAGCAGAACTAATTTTTTTCCTTTAAAAACAGACTGCAGTGAGACAATGCATGTGAAACTAACAAAACCATGACTTCATCTGCTTTTCCCAAAGACACTAAAGCTGTCATCCATCTCTCAGTACACACACTCTCTCTCTCTCTCTCTCTCTCTCACACTCAAATACCAGAGCGGATCCTATTAAGCTGACATGCCTTTTAAACATTCAGCTGTGCTGGAAGAGTGTGTAGATATGACGCCACTCTTTCTCCTCTCACTGAGGTGTTAGCAGAGAAGGGAATACATCAGCGTATAGTCCAGCCAGTTTGTTGAGCACCTTTTCTCCTTTTAACTGGAGAAGCACTCAGTTTGCAAATCTGCTTTTCCTCCTGCGTATGTGTTCATCCTGCCTTCTCGCTCCTCTCACGCAGAGACAGACGACTATGCAGAGATCATAGATGAAGAGGACACGTACACCATGCCCTCCAGTGAGTACTCCAGTTATTACACACGATCCAGGCTCAGCACTGAAACAGAGAACCAGTGAAACAATGTAATCCTCCTAGCCACAGACATTAAAGCAGTTATTTATTTTTGTTATTTTAATAGAGAAAGTTCGTCAGGATTGTGGCAGCTGTGCTGTGGTTTCTATGTCGTCTACACTAACTTTCTTGCTGTACTGTTTTTTTTTTTTGTTGTTTTTTTTGCCAGACCAGATGTTCCTGGAACTGTGCTAACCTAGTTTCTAGCATGTGCTCCACTTTTTGTGTGTGCTGTTTATCTTTACAGGCTGTGCTGCTCTTGTTCAGTCAGTCACTGCTGCTTTTTTGTCCTTCCTGAGCTGGTCACTTTAGTCCTAAACTGAACAGCTGATCACCGCATTGTTCAGCTTTAGGCTTTTCGTGCTGTTTCATTATATCACTGTATTCCAGACCGAAGCTCTTCACTCACGGCTCGAATACAGATTTAGTTATCGGCTGAAACAGAAACACACGTTACCTCCAGTCATAAATTAATGATAATGAGTTGAATAGAAACACGACTTTCATCAATTCTAGAATTACCACAGTACTGAAAATTCACATTTTTAATATAATAACAGATCAGAATATGGAGCCATCTAGTGGGATTAGCAAACATTTTTGTACTTTTGAAAATTTTTTAAACATTTGAAAATGTATTATTATTATTATTATTATTATTCTTTAGCCTAACAAGCACACTTTTATATTTTATTCTACAACTGAACTACACTTCACGTTCATATGTGTGTAGGGTTTGCCCATTAATACTGACCATGACATTACCCACTGTTATATATCAATTTTGTCTCCTTTCACATTAATTGCACTACAGAATACTATGGACTAGATGAAGGTAAAGGTCTTTCTCCTGCTTTTTCCATTTCCTTGCTTTTGCTTGTATAGTGCGGAATAACTATAACCTTGTATGAATGCGTGCAAGTGTGTGTCTTTTTCCTTTACCTTACATTTGTGGTTATGTGTTTTCTTCGGTGCCGAGTTGCTAATTTCTCATTAATATATTAATTTAATACACTCACTGTCCACTTTATTAGGTGCAGCTACATTTTCATGCAGTTAGATGCATGATCATGCAGATCTAATCAGCCAATCATGTGGCAGCAGCAATATGCAAAACGTCATGGGTCAAGAGCTTGAGCTCCCATCAAACATCAGAATGGAGAAAACGTTTGAGCTCTGTGACTTTAACATCGGCATGGATGTTCGTACCAGATGGGCTGGTTTGAGAATTTTTAGAAAGATCTCTTAGGAATTGCGCATACACAGCAGTCTTTAGAGTTTACAGAGAATGGTGTGAAAAAACAAAAAACATCTGTTAGTGAAGGGTCAGTGGGTTACAACACCTTATGGATGAGAGAGAACAGAAGAGAATGAACTATAATACTATAAAACTATAATAACTCAAATAAGTAGGCTGTTGTAGCTTACTCTGTTGTGTGTGGAAAAAACTCAGACCAGCTCATCTCACAACAACAATCATGCCACAATCAAAGTCACACTTGTTCTCCATTATGATGTCCGATGCGAACATTAACTTAAGCTCTTGACCTGCATCTGCAACCTGATTGGCTTATTTGATAACTGTATGAATGTGAGGTGTATGTGTGTGCCTAATAAAGTGGATGGCATGTGTATATTGAACAATGAAAGAACAGTTCGAGGAAAAATGAAATCAGCAGCAAAAAGTTTTTTGTGTTTCATAGACTGAATTGTTTTTCTGATTTTCTTTTCTTCCTTTTTTTTTTTTGCATGTGTCTATGAATGTTTCATTTACCTTCTGAAAAATTCTGCCATTTTCTGGAGTGATGAGTATGCAGTTTATTTGTCCCCTCAGCCAGGGATTATGAGATCCAGAGAGAGAGAATTGAGCTGGGTCGCTGTATAGGAGAAGGCCAGTTTGGAGACGTCCACCAGGGAATCTACGTTTGTCCGGTACTCCACTCCCTTTTCACTGCTCATGCTGATAATCACATCATGGCCATTTTTAGAAAGAGTCCTGATCCTTTGTTTTTGGTCTGTAGGACAGTCCTGGCCTCTCTGTGGCCATAAAGACTTGTAAAAACAGTACATCAGACAGCGTCCGAGAGAAATTTCTCCAGGAGGCCTGTGAGTACCAAATATGGCTCTTATTAATAAACACTCAGATATACATGCAGTCACTGTATTCTTGTGTGAATTCTTTCCAGCTGCTCTGTCATATGTACACCGATTTCTGTACAATCTATATATATGCTATGGTTATGAGTATAAACAATTAAAGATGTGTAATTGAAACACATGCTGGTCCCTAATTTCATGGTCATGGTTATGATAAGTCCTCCGGGTGCTCTGGTTTCCTCCCACAGTCCAAAGACATGCTTTGAGGCTGATTGGAGTCTCTAAATTGCCCATAGTGTGTGATTGCGTGAGTGAATGTGTGTGTGTGCCCTGCGATGGGTTGGCACTCCGTCCAGGGTGTATCCTGCCTTGATGCCCAATGACAGCTCCCCATGACCCAAGTATAGATCGGATAAGCGGTACAGACAGTGAAATGAAATGAAATGGAATGGTTATGATAAGTTCAGTAAAATTAAATGCTTTGAGCTAGACATGCATTCAGATTTAAAAAAGCTGCATTTACTCAGCTCATTTAGGAAGGCAGAGTAAATGAGTGTAAAATGTAACTCTAATCTTACCTCACCCTTACAGTCCATTCACGCTCTCTCTCTCTCATCGACAAGACATTTCCACCCACAGAACTGCGGTCTCATGAGATCAGCCGTTTCTGACTGAAATGACCTGATCTCCATGATTTTACACATTGCCCTGCTGCATCATGATTGGCCGATTAGATAAATGCATAAAAGATGTACAGGTGTTTTGAATAAAGCAGTCAGGATGTGTGTGTGTGTGTGTGTGTGTGTGTGTGTGTGTAAATAAATTTACATTTGGTCATCTTTGAGAGGATATCATGCATGTGAAACTGCTCTATATTTGCACGATGAAGGTTGCTGAGTTTTCAGTCGTTTCAGTTGTTCTGTCTTTGTCATGCTGCCTCTGCAGTAACAATGCGGCAGTTTGACCATCCGCACATCGTGAAATTGATCGGCGTCATCACAGAAAATCCAGTGTGGATCATTATGGAGCTCTGCACATTGGGAGAGGTAATGCCTGTGTCTCTGTTTCTCTAGTGATACTGTAGACCACGAGATAGAACCTGTGAGGCTTACCACATACCAGTTGAAAAAATCTCAAACAAATCTCAATTAGATACAGAACTAGTTTCCTGATGTAATTATTTTTATACCTCTTGCTTCAGAAATGTTCTATAATAGAGCATTGTTAATCTAGTAAGATTTAATGATGACTTGATGCCTGGCATGCTGAACAGAGGTTTGTTGGTTATGGTTAAGGGAGGTTATAGTGCTGTGTCACTTGCTTACATATTTGAACCTGGTCTTTGTGTTCTTGCAGTTGCGCTCCTTCCTGCAAGTGCGGAAGTACAGCTTGGACTTGGCCTCACTCATCCTCTATTCCTACCAGCTCAGCACAGCACTCGCATACTTGGAGAGCAAACGCTTTGTGCACAGGTTAGTGGGCCTATGTAAAGAAACTACCTGTCTGCCATCTCCCTTTTTTTCCTTAAAAGTCAAACTGCACTTCATTACTACAGCTCTCACTACTACTAAGCTCTAGAAAAACATAAAATTATGACAAAATTCAGGTTTAAAACATAAATCTACTTTGCCTAAACGACCTGGAAATGTTTTCTTTAGGCTTTCTAAGCTTGCCTTGGCTGTCTGCCTGCAAAGACCGGGAGCCAGTTTAGCAAAACACAGCACTAAATGCAGTCAGTTTGCCTAAAGATGACCAACATCTTGCTAGCTTTGTGTGCTTTTCACAAAGTTCGATTACGATGTTGTGTGGCTATGCGGCATAACAAAAAGGATGTAAGCATAATCAGATCAGTTGGTAATCAGATACCAGCTGTCGAAATGTCTGCACAGCACAAGCACATCATAATACCATACAGAGACAAGAGCTTACACTCTCTGTACGAATGACAGCAGACAAGGCTTTAAAAATGCTCAAATGATCTAATAAACTACGCTAATAACAAGAATTTCAGTCAGCAGAACTGAATTAATCAGCAGTTTATTTCTCCACTAATGGCGTTTAAATGCAGTGACTATTACCTTGGGAGATGAGACAGAGATGAGAATTCATCAGAGTTATTTACCATTAGAAATGTATAATTCTTTATAGATTGACAGTAATGTTTTTTTCGATAAGTAGATTGGGTTATGAATGAAGAGGCAAGGGGTTTTCTTAGAATGTTTAAATGTGATTTTTTGCACTTTTCATTTGAAAAGATTTACAATGCATCTGGTTGAGATACATACAAAAGTTCATGAACACATAGTTTTCATAGTTTATATATAGTTTCTCCTATATATACAGTAGAAAATGTCAGAATTAAACTGCATACATATCATTGTGCACTGTATTTTGTACTAAGCTATGGATCAGTTCGTGTCTGTGGTGTAAAAGGGATATTGTTTCTTCTCCTCAGGGACATAGCTGCTAGAAACGTACTGGTGTCATCTGTAGACTGCGTGAAACTGGGAGACTTTGGTTTATCCAGATACATGGAGGACAGCTCCTATTATAAAGGTTTGTCTTAATACTCCACTCACAGCATGAGGATGAAACCAGGACATTTCTGAACTGATTTATATAGCATACTGTCAAATTATTAACATATTTTCATGCCGTTGTTGAGTGTAGCATTTTCTCTAAATACACACGTGGACAAAACTGTCGGTACCATTAAATAAAGAAAAACCCACAATGGTCATTGAAATAACTTGAAAGTGACAAAGTAATAAAAAATAGAAATTTATTGAAAATTGACTAATGAAAATCAGACATTGCTTTTGAATTGTGGTTCAACCGAAGCATTTAAAAAAGAAAAAACAAATGACACTGGCCTGGACAAAAATGATGGCATCCTTAACTTAATATTTTGTTGCACAACCTTTTGAGGCAGTCTCTGCAATCATGCGATTTCTGTAACTCTCAGTGAGATTTCTGCCCCTGTCCACAGGTATTTTGGCCCACCCCTCATGAGCAAACTGCTCCAACTGCCTCAGGTGTGAAGAGTGCCTTCTCCAGACTGCATGTTTCAGCTCTTTCCACAGATGTTCAATATGGTTTAAATCAGGGCTTATAGCAGTCCCCTTCAGAATAGTCCAATGTTTTGTTCTTGGGTGTTTTTAGCTGTGTGTTTTGGGTCATTATCCTGTTGGAGGACCCATCTGTCTAAAAGACATTCTCAGAGAAGCTTTGTGGCATCTGTCCTTTAGACAGATAAGACAAAACTGGAGCTTTTTGGCAAGTTACATCAGCTCTATGTACACAGACACAAAAATGAAGCATACAAAGGAAAGAACACTGTACCTACTGTGAAACATGGAGGAGGCTCGGTTATGTTCTGGGGCTGCTTTGCTGGCACAGGGTGTCTTAATTCTGTGCAGGCTACAATGAAATCTCAAGACTATCAAAGCATTCTGGAGTGAAATGTGCTGCCTGGTGTCAGAAAGCTTGGTCTCAGTCGCAGGTCATGGGCCCTTCAAAAGGAGGGTTTTTCTTTCTTTAATGGAAGGGTACCAACAATTTTGTCCATGTGTGTATAAGGGTTCTAATGACCTGTCAGGAGAACGTCAGAGGAAATGTTGTGTGTACCTCACGGTTACCTGCATGTTGTGTAAAGTGTATTTTTGTTCTCTGTAGCCTCCAAAGGGAAGCTGCCTATTAAATGGATGGCACCAGAATCCATTAACTTCAGACGCTTTACATCATCCAGTGACGTGTGGATGTTTGGTAAGTGTGTAGTTTGTGTGAATGAGGGTTGTTGTGAGCATTTATTGGAGACAAAAGGTAACTGTGTTAGGCTTATGCGATATTGATTTTCTATTTTTTATGTTTATATCATAATAAACAATTTCCCATTTCTGGTTTATGGAGTCAGAAAGGGTGTTAAAATCTTATGCAGCCACGCAGTCAGGAGCAGTGGCAGTTGCAAAAATTTCCACATTTTCATTGTTTATGCTACTTAAACACCCCAACCTAGGACATTTTAGCATTTAGTTCTCATCATCATTAACCTTGTTTGTAAATAGTAAACTGATAATAAAGTGGGCACAGTGGCTTTAGTCATTAGCAGGTCTGACTCACCTCATCTACATTATCCAAAGTGGGTGAAAGGGGGGGGGTTGTGTGTGTGTGAGAGAGAGAGAGAGAGAGAGAGAGAGAGAGAGAATGTGATTGTGTCCCAATGGGTTGGCGCCCCATCCAGGTTGTCCCCCCCCTTGTGACCTGAATTCCCTGGAATAGACCTCAGTGTGTGTCAGAAAGTGAAAGCGACTGTAGGAATCGAGCTTATAAGCTCTCGCCCTTTCTGACACACACAGGAGTTTCCCCAGGAGACTCGGGGCACAAGGCACCTTCCAAGTGGCTTCTGTTTATATTGGAGAGTTTAAAACACCTGCATGAATCATTTTTGATTCAAATGTCGATGAACTCTTTTTGTCTACCATTTTGTGACGTAGGAAAGGACTGCTTTTTTCACATATTTTTAAAGGATAACCTGTACAAGTGTACTGTTTTTGTGGAGCTTCTACTCAAAATGCCAAAAAAATGATAGAATCATGAATAAACGTCACTGTTTGATGTCAATAATATCACACAAGCCTACTGTGTGTGTGTGTTTGTCAAAGTTTCATGGAGAAGTAGAGAGAGATTTGACATGAAAATGTTCTCTCTCATTTGTCTCACATGATGTTGTTGTGTTCTTCTTGCAGGTGTGTGTATGTGGGAGATATTGATGTACGGAGTGAAGCCCTTTCAAGGTGTGAAAAACAATGATGTGATTGGCCGTATTGAGAACGGCGAGCGACTGGCCATGCCGCACAACTGCCCCCCGACCCTGTACAGTCTGATGACCAAGTGCTGGGCTTACGACCCGAGCAAGCGGCCTCGCTTTAATGAGCTCAAAGCACAGCTGAGGTCAGTGTACCCTCTCTCTCTTCCTCAACAAACACACACACACCATTCACTGAGCACTGAGTATCCTCCTGTGAGATAGGGCTACTCAGAAAGGCTTATCTAATGTGTGTGTTGTTTTACAATCTCTAAGGTAAACATTTTGTCACCACTTCAAACACAAAACGGAGATTTTCTTGAGTGCTGTTGTTCATGATTCGTTCTTGCACCAGAGGGCGCACAGGAGAAATTCATGAAAGTTCTATTTTTAAGGCTATTTTTTTGTCTTGTTGGTACATGACTGCAGCATTAACTGCCTTTGACAGTTTACATTTTTCTTCTTTGCATGTATGTCTCAGAAACCTTAAAAAAAAGATTCATTTAAAATCATTCTAATCAAATAGTAGCACATTTTAAACCTCAGTTCAGCCGCCTGTGGTGGACACACATGCATTTAATATTCTGAAAACTGGTATGAAAATATAAAGCCCACTGTTACTTGCTGGGAATATTTTTGCTTCATTTGGCTACAGTAGCAAATAAACATTGTCAAAATAAAAGTCCTTCTAGTCACGTTTTCAGACTCCTAGACTCCTAAAACTAGAGCACTGTTAAATGTACGCTTACTCAAGGCACAAATCTGGAGAAGGATTGTCTAGTCAATGTCCATTTCTTTTGTATTCAGACACTAAATGACCAAACTGTGTTCTGCTTTGTGACTGTATCTGTTGTTGTGATACATAAGAAAGGACAAAATGTGGATTGCATCTACAGGACTGATTGACGGGCGGTCTCTCTGTGTGTCCACTACAGACTTATGATACAGAAGTACACAGGGGAAAATTCCTTTACAACCCCTGACTCAGTCCTTGTCTGTTTAACTTCCTGTCAGCGGTTTATCTAACATTTGGCATGGAAACACCATAGACATTACCATCAGTGCCACTCCTTCTTACCTACACACTCCTTCTTTTAATCCTGCACACATTTACAGACACACACAAACACACCCATTCCCATTCACAGACCCGGTCCTAAAGACAAGCCTCTCCAGGCTGTAGAGAATAACATCACTAATGACGTAACAGTAAAGCGAGTCCAGCATTCTCCTTCATGTACACACACGCTCTCAGTGGCAGCAATGGCAGCAAAACAAGCTTCCAGAGGGCATGCTCATGTAATGATGTGAGACTTAGCACGTAGCATAGTCATTTATATATATATATATATATATATATATATATATATATATATATATATATATATATATATATATACACACTATATTGCCAAAAGTATTCGCTCACCTGCCTTGACTCGCATATGAACTTAAGTGACATCCCATTCCTAATCCATAGGGTTCAATATGACGTCGGTCCACCCTTTGCAGCTATAACAGCTTCAACTCTTCTGGGAAGGCTGTCCACAAGGTTTAGGAGTGTGTTTATGGGAATTTTTGACCATTCTTCCAGAAGCGCATTTGTAAGGTCACACACTGATGTTGGACGAGAAGGCCTGGCTCTCAGTCTCCGCTCTAATTCATCCCAAAGGTGTTCTATCGGGTTGAGGTCAGGACTCTGTGCAGGCCAGTCAAGTTCATCCACACCAGACTCTGTCATCCATGTCTTTATGGACCTTGCTTTGTGCACTGGTGCACAGTCATGTTGGAAGAGGAAGGGGCCAGCTCCAAACTGTTCCCACAAAGTTGGGAGCATGGAATTGTCCAAAATGTCTTGGTATGCTGAAGCATTCAGAGTTCCTTTCACTGGAACTAAGGGGCCAAGCCCAGCTCCTGAAAAACAACCCCACACCATAATCCCCCCTCCACCAAACTTTACACTTGGCACAATGCAGTCAGACAAGTACCGTTCTCCTGGCAACCGCCAAATCCATCAGATTGCCAGGTGGAGAAGCGCGATTCGTCACTCCAGAGAACGCGTCTCCACTGCTCTAGAGTCCAGTGGCGGCGTGCTTTACTCCACTGCATCCGACGCTTTGCATTGCACTTGGTGATGTATGGCTTGGATGCAGCTGCTCGGCCATGGAAACCCATTCCATGAAGCTCTCTGCGCACTGTTCTTGAGCTAATCTGAAGGCCACATGAAGTTTGGAGGTCTGTAGCGATTGACTCTGCAGAAAGTTGGCGACCTCTTCGCACTATGCGCCTCAGCATCCGCTGACCCCGCTCAGTCAGTTTACGTGGCCTACCACTTCGTGGCTGAGTTGCTGTCGTTCCCAAACACTTCCACGTTCTTATAATACAGCTGACAGTTGACTGTGGAATATTTAGGAGCGAGGAAATTTCACGACTGGATTTGTTGCACAGGTGGCATCCTATCACAGTTCCACGCTGGAATTCACTGAGCTCCTGAGAGCGACCCATTCTTTCACAAATGTTTGTAAAAACAGTCTGCATGCCTAGGTGCTTGATTTTATACACCTGTGGCCATGGAAGTGATTGGAACACCTGATTCTGATTATTTGAATGGGTGAGCGAATACTTTTGGCAATATAGTGTATGTATGTATATAGGTCTGAACCATTTTGTAGGATTATTTTACAAAACACACTGAGGACTGTTGCAGCTGAGCAGGAGGAAATATTACAACCAGAAATCTCTTCTTTTATACAGTTACATACTGGTACAGCGCATATTCTTTCTCTCGCATATTTTTCTCCCCTTTCGCTATCCCGCATCAGTAATTTTCCAGGTTTCCTAGAAACGATGTAAATATTTGCCCTCTTAACACTGTTTCTAGCACAGAATCATGTCCATAAAAGGCACTGAATGCAGCCTAATATCATAATCATCTGTTAGGAAGAAATCTCTTTATACGCCATGTACCATGATTCTTTAGTATTCACTTCTTCTCTTTTAAGTAAGTAAGTAAGTAGGTCAGTCAGTCAGTAATGAGTAAGTAATAAGTAAGTAAGTAGTTCCTTTGCTGCAAGCTGTCAGATGCTGTAAGTCATATTTGGGGTTGAGGTAATTATTTTAACCATTTTAGGTAATACAAATTGGCAATCACAAAAGATGTCAGGACTAAAAGTCTATGCCTTACCTCTGGCAGGCTGCTCTGACTGTAATTCAAATTAGCTTTCAGCCAGCATTGTATATAAAATCCATAATTTAATATGTGATTCAATAACGTCAAGACCATTAGAGGCATTTCCTGAATGTTCCTTATGCAGCTGAACAAATAGCTTCTTGGCATGAGCAGTAAGTCAGTAATTGGGCATGTAAGCTGGGGAAAAGCTGAGGTGAATGGTTTAAAATAGGGAGAGGTTCAGGTTGATGTATCCGGGTCTCATTAGACCAAAATATGTGGACTGGGGGATTTTTTTAAATGGGAAATTTGTAACTCAAACGGAATGTATGTAACTATTTTTCTTATCTGTCTTTAATGAACTTAAGTGTCTGAACCACTTCATTGTAGTACAAGCATTAATAATTAAGCCTTTTGAAATGTTTATTCAATCTAAGTATATTTCAAGTGATAATACAATGTCCCAGTGCTATATAGACACAACAAGCTTCTTCTACTTTTCTATGTCACCCGCATCTGCATCCCTAAACGAAGGAAGTCAGTAAGGGCTGAAAATCTTCATCATTTCTTATTGAGAGGGGATTTAAGAATGATTAAAAAAGGTAAATTGTGAACTGGTGTGTTTTCGGTCTGTCGTGTCTTTTCTTCTATCTTTAAATAGACTACTTGAACCAGTTTATTAGGCAAAATATATAGAAAAATATATTTCTCACTTCCAGACTAGACTCATTACACAGTCCTCTTTCTCCTTCTCCTTATTTTTAGCGCACTGTTCTGATGTTTTGTCCTAATGTGCTGTAATGAGGTTATCAGTGTTGTTTTTCTTTCTAACACTCTCTGATGTATTTGCTCACATTGTTTTTTTTTATACTTTGTAGTGTAAAATATTCTGTTAGTGTTAAGTTCCACTAGTTAGAATTATATTTGTCTAAAATAAAACAGAAAGCACACCACTAAGCTGCAGATGTTCAAGATTCCGGTAATACTTACTTGTTTTGTAATATATCACCCCAAGGCCTTTTTTCTTCTCCTCCTTCAGAATTAGTGTAGCTGCTGATGTGTTCGCAGGATATTGCAAAGATCTTCCACGTCCATCATGGCATTAAGTGAGTCATTTTTTAACAGATAGCTAACGTAGATTGATACGGAGAGCAACCCACATTTAGACCTTTTAAATTCTCATTCAAGCTTAGGAAAGCAAGTTTGTTTTTTGAAGTTTGTCACATCATTAGTAATTCGGTGTGGGTGGGGGGTATAAGTCAGACCTCAGAAAGACACAATAAAGTGATAGGAGCTCAAGAAGGAACAAATTTGTCCACTATATATTCCAAAAATCCAAATATCATTTATTGTCATTATTTGTTTAGTATTAATGCGGTCACTTTTATACTTTATTAAATCTAATACAGGCACAATGGCAGCCCTCTCATCTGAAAGAAGTGTGTAATTGTAGATTGTGTAATTGTTGATGGTATTTCTATGAGGAGAAAACGTTCATTCAACATTTTTTGGAAGGAGTCTCCAGTTTCAGTGTCCTGTAACAGTCTGAAGTTTTTACATATGGGAAAGTAACGTGATGAGCTGTGTTTATTTGTCTTCCTAACTTCAAGAGAGTGAGGAAAAAAATGACGAGATCCAAACTCGTTTGGAGATGCCTCACAGCAATGTAAACTATATAATAATAAATAGTACAGTGCTGTTAATGGAAAATGATTAGCTACATGCTGGTTACAGCATTACATGACCTCACTGTGTATTATTCTCCTAAACCAGCACCTTCCTTCTGTTTTATTCCTTACTCAAAAGACAAATACACTATATTTACCTCCAAATTATTCAATTCAGGTGTTTCAATCACTTCCATGGCCACAGGTGTATAAAATCTAGCACCTAGGCATGCAGACTGCTTCTACAAACATTTTTGACAGAATGGGTCGCTCTCAGGAGCTGAGTAAATTCAAGCCTGGTACCGTGATAGGTTGTCCCCTGTGCAATAAGTCCATTCGTGAAATTTCCTCACAACTAAATATTCCATGGTCAACTGTTAGTGGTGTTATAACAAAGTGGAAGCAATTGGGAACATCAGCAACTCAGCCAAGAAGTGGTAGGCCCTGTTGCTTTAACCTTCCTATACCACTCCACACCTATTAGACTATTAGAAACTAGGTGATGTGTGACGAATACATACTCTTAATGTGTAGGCTGCTTAATTCAGCTTAACGCTTCAGCTAAGGGGTAGAGGCAAGTACTTATCATAAATATCACACACACTGGTTAATCAGCCCCATCAGTGAGCCTTGGGTGCCCATGACCCTGTCGCCGGTTCACCACTGTTCCTTCCTTTTGATAGATACTGACCACTGCAGACCAGGAACACCCCACAAGAGCTGCAGTTTTGGAGATGCTCTGATCCAGTTGTCTAGCCATCACAATCTGGCCCTTGTCAAACTCACTCAAATCCTTACACTTGCCCATTTTTCCTGCTTCTAACACATCAACTTTGAGGACAAAATGTTTACTTTCTGCCTAATATATCCCACCGACTAACAGGTGCCATGATGAAGAGATCATCAGTGTTCACTTCACCTGTCAGTGCTCATAATGTTATGCCTGATCAGCGTATTTTGTGGTACTGTATAGTTTTTACCAAGATTTATTTTTAACTTAGTAGTAGTTTAAGGGGATTATTTGGTTGGTACCAGCACAGTGAATTTTCCACATATCTTTATTTAAATAAAGAAGCTATTCTAAGATGATTATGATGATGGTAATTATTATTATTATTATTATTATTATTGGTATTATTATTATTTCCCCAAACATTTTAATCATTGTGTGCCGAAGAGCATTGACACCAGCTCGGCTCTCGTGTGGTCTTTCTCATCTTGTCGACTGAAGAAATAAAAGAAATTTGGGTGACACATGCGCCTGCATGCACGGTTAGCTGAAGCACTGCTGGAGGTTTCCAGGTAAAATTCTACTTGGGAGAGAGACACTCTGGGCCACGCTTTTAAGAATGATCTGAACAGGTGTATTTTAACTCTGTTGTGTCCTTCATTCATCTGTTGGCTGCACACATGCTGGGTTTGTCAGGGTTCATTGCATCTAAAAATAGATGAGAGCCCGGGTATAGGACATGAAGTACATTCTCTTAGCACTGCGTCTCAAACGCTTGTGCTGTTAACATCTCCTCCATCTCTCCACTAAAAATCCAGCTTACAGATACAGGTATGAGTCTTTCACCTTGTCTAGATACTTTAGTCAGTATTCACACACAGTTGTATGATTTGGTTTGCTATTAGTTTAGAATGTGGTTGTGTTATGGTAAGCTGAATTGTTGTGAATGAGTTTGTATTTCCTGTAATATTAACACTTACATTATTAATCTAGCTTGTGGCAGGTGATACAAGCCACAAATTAAACATTCCATTGAGATTTACATTATGCAAAGCCTTGGGGTTTTAATTTGTCATTATGAATGTTGTTACTCAAATTCCACAAGATAAAGTGTTGCGTAATCAATCATTATTCATACTACTGCTCAAGGATTGTGTCATTCTTTCCCGGAATTTTGCTTGGATCTGTGCATGTGGGCAGGTCTGGACTTAAAACACACACAAGCCCTAAGCTGATAGTCTCAGTGTGAAGAGATTGTGTTGAAGGAGCACGTGTATCTGGATTCCTTCCCACTGTGTGTATTCAGACTTTAGCAGTGATGTTGTTAGCTCACAGGGCTGTTTTCCCTCCTCCGTGTTTCTGCAGCACCATCCTTGCAGAGGAGAAGGCTCAGCAGGAGGAACGCAGTCGGATGGAGATGAGGAGGCAGGTGAACGTGGCCTGGGATTCAGGGGGATCGGACGAGGCGCCCCCCAAAGTAAGTAGTCACGTTGTTTAAGTGAGGATATGAGCTTACTGTTACTCCAGCTAGAGCGGCATCATTTAAACCGACATGTATAATATGTATTTTTATATAGTCATTAGTGTTTGGACTGGTTATTCTGTGTATATCCCAGATGCTGGTTGGAATAGAATTCTTATTAGTTTAGTTTATAACTTATTGCTTGTCTCTTCTGCAGTGTGTGCAGTACAATAGCCTTTGTGTGGAATGTAGTTGGATCATTCATTCATTTTCAATAAGCGCTTTGTCTTGTTCAGGGATCCAGTGCCTATCCCGGGAACACTGGGTGTGAGGCGGGATTACACAGCATTCATTTACTGGTCTTTAATTCCATTACGCACTGTTCAAACTATGACTGCATGTGTAAAAGAGTGCTTATTATTGAGCATTTATTATAGAAGATGCTTAAACAAATGGCTAGCTTTGTTCTGGCATTTAGAATGAAGCTTTCGATACAGACATCCTTTCATTTCTCTAATGCAACACTAAACTTTCATTTGTTAACCTTGTTTTTTTAATCAAAATGAAAAAACCATGGTTATGCGTAAGCATTTACTGTTAAAATGATTCACATAGAAAATACCAAACTTATCTTTCCATCCTTATCTTTTCCTGTAATACCTTATTATGTCTGTACTCTCTATGGTTCCTGTAAGGTCTGATCTCATTATAATGTTTTGACTAAATCCTTGGAATAGCCACTGAATTGTTTGAGTGTAGTATGTAGAGAACTAGTTGTCTATAATCACAAACAGTGTACTAGTTTGGAAGAAAATTTATTTTTAAGTTAATATTTCAGTAGAAGGTTTTATCTGAAGTGAGGTCCAAGAATTTCATGTATATATTTTGCATATGCTGTGGATAAAATGCATAAATATGGATCGTGGATTGAGTCAAGTATGTAAATGTAAAGATGGAGTACAGTGTAAGGCTTTGATTAGTGATTTTTTCCCCTTTCAGCCTGTAAAGAGTCGTAGAGTCTAATATTTGATCATTCTAATAGAATTCTCTACAGAAGGCTAGTAGAGTTGGACAGCTGGTGATTGATACAACTAACTGGTCAGCTACAGTGTGTGTGTGTGTTTAAGAGCTTCTCTCACACTCACCCACCCCCCTTAGTTCCACTGAGCTAATTTATGCCCATGCAGTCATTTTGTGCGCTCCTCTACAGGTGTCCCTGTCTGTCTGTCTGTCACCCACCAGCACCCCTGCTACAGATCTGTGCACTTTGCTTTGCTGATGTTTGTATATGCTGTGGCTCATCTTGTCATGCTTCTCTAAATATCATCTTTTGTCATCTGTGTTGTTGTGTGTCTGCTGTCTTTGTCTGGGCTGTGCTCTTCCTGTTGTTGTTGGTGTGTGTGTATGTGTGTGTGTGTGTGTGTGTGTGTGTAGCCTTCACGCAGACCCTCTCTGCAGCACAGTGTTAGCTTGGACTGTCTGTCTGCTGCTTCTGCATGTCAGCAGTCTTTGGGCTCCCAGTTCTCACTCTGCTTCTTCCAGCCCCCTGCTGTTTCTCCACTGCTCCCACTCCCACTAGTGCTGAACTCCCAGAATCCCACGCTGCCCCCACATGTGCCCAGGCTCAGCAGGAGGCCCTCCATACCACCCACAGTGACCCTAACTGGGCACACTGTGAACCAGCATGCTTACTATTCCTCTTCACAGGCAGGTGTTATTGGGAAAGCAGGGAAGCTTCATATTTCTTTGGAAATCATAAAACTAAATCTATATTTTTTTTTAAAAAACGTAGTGGATAAAGTCATCCCAAGACGTGGAACGTTCTGCATGTTCAGTGTGTTTTAAACATCCAGTGACCTGCATGTGCATGAACTCATTGTAATTCAGGTAAATTATGTTCTTGTGTCAGTCTGCAGAGCTGTCCTTTACACAAACAAGCAACGTTTTAAAAAAAAGTTAGGGCCCTGTTTTGTGATGTCTGAGAATTCTGTCCCATCTTAAACTGACCGTTTCACTCTTTGTTTTTGACTCTTTCTTTCCTCTGCTCGTCCGGAGGGGTGGCAACGTGACTCTCTTTATGAGAGGCTGTACAAGGTAGATTAGCCTCTAAACAGCGCTCTCCGTCCACAGCTGAATGTGGTGCAGCATCTCAACCAATCAGAAGAGGACTTGCTGCCTTTGTCTAATCCCCTAATATCATCTAATATACATCGCACCCCTTCCCCAACTAAATAAAATCTGATAGAAGAGCATTTTGGATGGTTGACTAACCGCTTGTGTTTTACGTGCTTGTTTTGTTTTATCCCCTTCAACAGACTGGACTTTCATCCACACAAAATTATTGCAGTTTTGTGTGTGCCTGGTCCCCTAACTGCAGTATCTCATACAAATCAGTAGGGTTGAATGTGCTTACAGTGATTGACGTGTGTGTGTGTGTGTGTGTGTGTGCTCAGCCCAGCAGACCTGGTTATCCAAGTCCACGCTCAAGTGAGGGTTTCTACCCCAGTCCTCAACATATGGGTCAGCACAATCACTTTCAGGTACAAACACTCCTATGGTACCAGGCTTTACACACAACACAGATGCCACTAGTACAAAAATGTTGTTATTATTTGTAATTGGTCAAATGATTCACTGCTGTTCACTCTTTTCTAGATGGGAGGCTACCCAGGCCCTCACGCCATGCCCTCTATGCCCAGTGGGTTGTATCCACCACAGGCTTCAGGCATGGGGCTTGACCTCCATGACGGCTGGAATCACCACAGAGCTGCTCAAGACCATGCCATGTGGAACCCCGGCATGGAGGTAAAAGGAAATAGAAAATTTATTCATGATAATGATAATCAGCCACTACCAGATTTAGACAGTGGTGGGTTTTGATAAAATAAAACATACTTTCAGCTGGACAAAAGCACTTTTAAAGACATCAACAAACCCACTTTTCTTCAGTGCAGCCTTATTGGATTCACACTTGCTAACTTTATAAAGAATGAATTTAGTAGCCTAGGTGCCTGTATTGTCTTATCTTGGGCACCATGCAAACCTAGGAAACATAAACAGAGCTAATTAACATTTTTTCTGGATGCCCTTGATTGCATAATACTAAGTAGGTTGTCCATTTTGCTATCAGCATTAATATCCGTATTAATAAGTAACAAAAAAACATGTACTACTCACACTCTGTATCACAGCATCCCTTCTTTTTAGTGCCATACATAATAAACGCCTGTACTGTGATGTTATTACATAAATATGGACACAACTGTTTTAAAGGCATACATTTTTAAATGGAAGTAAATACACAGTGTGTGTGTGTGTATCAGGACGGTGGTGTGCTGAGGTCTGGCATGGGCCAGTCTCTCCCTCCTCACCTGATGGAGGAGCAGCTGATGTTGCAGCAGCAGCAGATGGAGGAAGACCAGCGTTGGCTAGAGCAAGAGGAGCGTTTAATGGTATTCAGCCCAGCTCGACTCGTCTCACTCGACTCACTTTCTAGTTCGATGCCATGACCTCTAGTTCTTGTCTACCTTTCTACTTTTTAATTTCCTCTTACCTGCTATTTGCATTCAGCCATTTCTTCTGACATGAGAACGGTTTGCTTTCCACCTCCTTGCACCTTTCATTTCTTTAACTTTTTTAAACTCCTTTCTCTCATCTGCTCTCTTGTCCTGCATCTCAGCCCTCATTCCTAAATATGTGCAAGAGCTCCCTCTGTCAGCTAAAACTGAAGTCTCATTGATTATATTTTGTCAGATGAATGAATTTAGGCTCAGAGTTGTGTTTAAAGATGCAATACACCACAAGTATCTGGGTGTTCCTCAAGAAAAGAAAGTATGTTTTTTACATAGGCATAGCATAGCGTTTATTCTTTAGTCCAATTGGAAAATAAAATCAAACCATTGCTATCAATTATTAGTGCACAGTAGATCGACTGTCAGACATTTAAGTAGCACTAAATGTTTTGATTAGTCTCAGAGCCTTTTCATATTTCAGGCACAAATTCTGGTCAAAACACCACTGAAAGAAAGTTTTCAGATGTAAATGTCCAGAGGCTGACAGACACAGAGAGTCATGATCCTCTCAGACCTTGAGAAAACACTGGCCAAGTCGTGTGTGAGAAAAAGAGAGCGAGCAGGACACAGGGGTCTGGTCTGGTGCCAGAGTTATTTTTATGCGACTGTCATTATCTTCAGCCTGTCTCACAGAATGCCTCACTCTGCTTCCTGTGGCAAGCTAAAAGCAGCTCACAGTACTGAAATATGCTGGCAAATGTCTTCCACCGACACACTGTTCTCCAAAAACTCATTCATGCTGGTACGATCATTCCTAAATATTTGGTTACAATTATCTCCTCGTTATTCGGTAATGATAATGGTTCAGTTTGGATGATGTTTTTTTTATGTAGAGACAGCGTGTATGGTACAGGTGCAGCATTCGGGAATTCCTGAGTAATGAGGGGGTTGTGTTAGCACTGAGGCGTGAAGCAGCTAAACTCACCCTGACCCGCCACTGATGAAAGTTAAATTGCTGAGGCTAGGAGGGAATTTTCCCCAGTCCGTTTGGCTTTACCCTGCTTCTCTGTAGTGCATGGAAAATGGCTGGCACATGCAAGGGGCATTGAGGCTGGAAGAACAAGAAGAGAGAACCAGGAGTGAGAAGGGAGGCAGAGAAAGTAGTGTAGAAAGACCCAAAGGGAAAAGAAGTAACGAGGTCGAAGACAGGGAGGTTATAGCGAGGGAAAGGTAAGAGGGCGAGAGGAGGTGGAGGAGGGAGGAGAGAAAGGGAAGACTTGGCATAGCTAAGTTGAGGCTCGTTCAGTGGGAGTGACTCGATGTGGGTGCATGCATGCCTCACCACAGGAGCTTCCTCTCAGCACATGCTTTTTCTCCGTGAATGGAGTCAAACGCTGCTCTGCTCTGCAGACTTAACACGCAGAAAGAAATACGAAAGAAGAGTCCATAGGATGCAGGTCTTCAAGTCCTGCTTTGGGAAACTGGTATGGTGCTGAGCAGCTGATTTCTCACTTGCTAAAATAGGTGCTGTTAGCTAGCGTGTGGATTTTAGAATATATATGCGGACAGTTTAATGAAACTATTACAAGCTTCCATGGATACATAATATATGTATATAATGTGTAAGCGATGCTATGGTTTGTTTTTATTGTTGCGGTATTTTTTAGGTCAGCCTTAAGAAGATAAATGTAGCATTATTTTCAGAAGTTGTATATTGATGTTCTGTCTCTGTTTTTTCTTTCTCAGAAACCAGACTCTAGGAATTCCAGAGGCAGTATAGAGCGAGAGGACTGCAGTCTCCAGGGACCAGTGAGTTGCTGTTTTTCTGTTTGTTTCCCAGGATGACTTGGTGCAGACAATGAGGATTTCCTCTTTTTTAATAATAAACTTTTTGCTGCTTCATAGTCACGTGTGTACACACATACTCAAGCTCAAGGTATCATTAGTATCCACTTTAATAGGTTTAATATTGATGACTTTAAGAGAAAAGCTTCCTTTTTTTTGTTGCCATAATGCCTTATTAATCATCTTTAACATTTACTGTATTTATTGCAACACCTCAGCTATGAACGTTATTGCTAACGTCAGTACAGGTAGTGTTCAAACTAGTCAAGATCTTACTCATAGTATTACTCATAGTATGTTTGTGCAGGCATGTGTGTGAGTGCGTATCCTTGGACATGCTCCCCGTAGAATTGCCCTCGGCTTTATACTCAACAGAAAAAGGAAACATTACATCCAGCGTCGTGTTTCTGCCCTCGCTGTTCAAATATGTTAGTAGATTAAACTTGGAAAGGCTTTGTTTATAAGCAGCCAAATGACAGCACATAGAAATGAAATAGAATCGTGGTGGAGTATAACGTTCAGTCCTGGATTAAACATTATTGCTTCTTCACACTGAGCTCAGAACCTTGTGTCTTTCCTGTCTTGTCCTGTGATTAAGATGGACGCTGTTAGGAATGGTGTTACTGTAGTCTGGCCTACAAAGCTTTTTAGCATTCATATTTCTTTAAAAAATTTCACTTTCAGGAAACTTGTCCTACATTCAAGACAGTGATTCTCTTTCAATTCAGCCTATGTTATGGTCGTGTTGATTTTATAGCCTGGTGTAACAGATAATTTATTGACAAATAGGATGTTGTTGGATAAGATCTATGTTCTGTAAGATCTTCATCGCTTCACAAACGTGGGCCATATGGGACATGTGGTAATTATGTGCTTAATAAAGTGATGCTGTTAACAGTGACTCATTAGTCAGTAAGTGTGAAACAGAATGATGTGATGTAAATGATGTTAAAAAGGTTAAACAGCATAGGAAAAGTACTTGAGACATACTTTTTGGTCCAAGACTTGGCTTAAATCACTTGCTACTGTTGTAACTAATGGTATGACTTTGGTTTTAACATTTTGTATCTGCAGTGTTTCAAATTAATCCACAGGACCTCATATGATCAATATTTTTACACTATCCATGTGTTGTGTATGTGTGTATATACACTGTTCAGGCATAACATTATGACCACCTGCCTAATGTTGTGTTGGTCCCCCTTTTGCTGCCAAAACAGCCCTGACCCGTCGAGGCATGTACTCCACTAAATCTCTGAAGGTGTGTTGGAGTACCTGGCACCAAGATGTTAGCAGGAGATCCTTTAAGTATCATTAAGATTTAAATGATACTTACAGAACTTAAAGGACTTACAGGACTTAAAGGATACTTTTGATAGATACTGACCACTGCAGACAGGGAACACCTCACAAGAGCTGCGGTTTTGGAGATGCTCTGATCCAGTCGTCTAGCCATCACAATCTGGCCCTTGTCAAACTTGCTCAAATCCTTACACTTGCCCATTTTTCCTGCTTCTAACACAACACTTTCTGCCTAATATATCCCACCCACTAACAGGTGCCATGATTCGGAGATCATCATTGTTTTTCACTTCACCTGTCAGTGCTCATAATGTTATGGTTGATCGGTGTGTTGATCGGGACCTCAAGTGAGGTCTCTACATTGTTTAAATGAAAGATTATGGTTGTAAGTGCACTTGCCTTCCTAACTGATGCAATGTTTTAGAACACACATACACACAATCCCATTACATACCATGAATGGCAACTTTTGTAGAGTCATGTGAGATTAGGAAAACGTTGTGATTTCAGTGACGTGGCGTGGTTGTTGGTCAGTAGGATAGGCTTTTCAGAGTTTCGGAAACTGCTGATCTGCCGGGATTTTCACAAAACAGTCACTAGAATTTACACAAAACGAAGCCAACAGCATAAAATCATCAAGTGACTGACATTTCTGCTGTGGAAATGGCACATTGGGCACAGGATTACTGAAACTAGACAGCTGAAAATTGAAAATGACCAGCCAATTTTTTTTTCCCCTATGTTCAGCTGACCAGTTTTGCTGGTGCCTCAGACTGCTGTTCTTGGCTGAAAGAAGTGGCACACAGTGTGGTCTTCTGTTTCACGTTTCAGCATACGTGTTCTGATATGCTCTTCTGCTCACCGTGTAAACAGTAGTTATTTGTGATATATAATATCAGTGGATACTCAACGGTTAGGGCTCTGGTTAATTATCAGAAGGTCAGGCCCAGATGCCACCATTCTGCTGCTGGTGGGTCCTAGAGCAAGTTTCTTAACCCTCTCTGCTCCAGAGGCACTGCATCACTGCTGACCCTGCACTCTGATCCTTGCTTACCTAACAAGGTGTCATATGTAAAAAAAAAATAAAAAAAAAAAAAAAGATAATAAAATAAAATATCACTGTTCTGTTATACACGGATCAGCCATAACATGGGCACTGAGAGGTGAAGTGAATAACACTGATTATCTCCTCATCATGACACCTGTTAGTGGGTGGGATATATTAGGCAGCAAGTGAACATTTTGTCCTCAAAGTTGATGTGTTAGAAACAGGAAAAATGGACAAGTGTAAGGATTTGAGCGAGTTTGACAAGGGCCAAATTGTGATGGCTAGACTACTGGATCAGAGCATCTCCAAAACTGCAGCTCTTGTGGGGTGTTCCCGGTCTGCAGTGGTCAGTATCTATCAAAAGTGGTCCAAGGAAGAAATAGTGGTGAACCAGCGACAGAGTCATGGGCGGCCAAGGCTCATTGATGTATGTGGGGGGTGAATGCTGGCCCGTGTGATCCGATCCAACAGACGAGTTACTGTTGCTCAAATTGCTGAAGAAGTTAATGCTGGTTCTAATAGAAAGGTGTCAGAATACACAGTGCATGACGGGTCAGGGCTGTTTTGGCAGCAAAAGGGGAACCAACACAATATTAGGCAGGTGGTCATAATGTGGTGTATATATATGACAAACAGCTTCATCTCCTTCCTGTCAGCTCAAACCAGACTGGCTGTTCTCCTCTGGCTTCTCTCAACAACAAGGCATCTCCACCTGCTGCTTAATTCAGAAAAAAATAACTGTCAGCACTGCCCTGTTTTAAATTCCTGCTTGTTTATTAAGGCCACAGAAATCTGGCTTGTTAGTGATGTTCACAGTGAAAAAAAATAACTGGAGCAGGAAGAAAGACATGCATGTAGAGCCCCCAGACTAATGACCTGTCTACCAGTACAGGTTTGCAGTTTGGTATCATTATGCATTTCAAATCCAAGCTGAAACATGTATTTTCACTCAGTGTTTTATTATTTCTTAGTTATTTTGTGTTTACATCTATAACTATGTTCACATCCTTATGTAGAACATGCTCTAGCACAGGCAGGTGTGTGTGTGTGTGTAGGCATGGCAGACATCTTGGTAACTTCACACCTAAACCACAACACAGATGGCAGCTACACTTCTTCATTTCTCTGACTGATGGTGTTTTTCTTTGTTTATTTGCGCAGACAGGAAACCAGCACATCTACCAGCCAGTGGGAAAAGCAGGTAAAGCCCCAGCTCCATATGCCTCATCCAACAACCCTCACACACACACCACTGAAGCTCATTTCCACTGAGTGCTTCTAGAGAAAACACTGTTTGTGGTATTATTTTTTTTTTCTTCTCGGAGTGTAATTGTTTCCACTTGCTAGAAGGCTTTCGGTTACACAGTCCTAAAATGCTCTTAAAGACACTAGCATGTTCTTAAAGAAACATCCTACCAAGGCTATAAATATTTGCAGCGGTTTTGGTGCTTTGTGCTTAGTCTCTCTCTTCGTTTGACGCCGTTCATTTCAGATCATGCCGTTCCTCCTAAGAAGCCTCCTCGTCCTGGAGCGTCGGGTCACGCAGGCAGCGCAGCCTGCCTTAATACTGCAGACAGCTACAACGACGGAGTCAAGGTGCAGACACACACACACACGGTCCAGCCAAAGCAGTCTGTCCCTCAGTGTCATGCAGTTGTTTTTGTTCAGGGAGTGACTGCTGTGTCTAGGCTCTATAAAAGCTTGTATGTTTGTTAGGCTTTGTTGCTGCTCACCACTGCAATTATGGCATGCACATAAAGTTATCCACCGCTTCTACTTTTCAAAATACTTTCATTTACATATACATTTAAAAATACTATTTGTTGAAATTTCCCTTAGAAAATTCCCTCATAACACACACACACACACACACACACACACACACCCTCCCACATACAGGTTCATTTACTGTCATTAACCGCTTTAACCTGTTCAAGGTTACAGTGGGTCAGGAGGTAGGAATAGGACGTACTAGGGGAAGTTTACTGTCTTAAATGTAAGAGTAAGTGTACTGTCATGTTTTTGGGGAGGAAACCAGAGAACACAGAGGTTTTCGCTCTTCATTGGGTTACTAAAGGGGAGTCTTTTAGCTTTTTTCAGGTAAATGGTGTTATGGCAAATAAAGCATCGTATCTTTACAAAGAGTGCATATTTATGTGTATGTGTGTAGAGAGAGAGAGAGAGAGAGAGAGAGAGAGAGAGAAAGACTTTAAACTGTTTGATATATTTAATGGCCCCTCTCTTTTCTTTCTCTCTTGCTTTATCTGTCTCTCCCATCAGCATATGAGGATGCATGTGTATGTATCACCTGTACATTAATTCCTCTGTGTTTCTCTCTCTCTCTCTCTCTCTCTCTCTCTCTCTCTCTCTCTGCCCCTGCACTCGTTCTGTGCCTCACTGTTTTGCACCTCTAGCCCTGGAGGGTAAGAACACTGAGTAGAGACACTCTGTCTTTCTCTCTCTGTCTGTCTGTCTCTCTCTCTCTCTCTCTCTCTCTCTCTCTCTGCCCCTGCACTCGTTCTGTGCCTCACTGTTTTGCACCTCTAGCCCTGGAGGGTAAGAACACTGAGTAGAGACACTCTGTCTTTCTCTCTCTGTCTGTCTGTCTCTCTCTCTCTCTCTCTCTCTCTCTCTGCCCCTGCACTCGTTCTGTGCCTCACTGTTTTGCACCTCTAGCCCTGGAGGGTAAGAACACTGAGTAGAGACACTCTGTCTTTCTCTCTCTGTCTGTCTGTCTCTCTCTCTCTCTCTCTCTCTCTCTCTCTCTGCCCCTGCACTCGTTCTGTGCCTCACTGTTTTGCACCTCTAGCCCTGGAGGGTAAGAACACTGAGTAGAGACACTCTGTCTTTCTCTCTCTGTCTGTCTGTCTCTCTCTCTTTTTCTCTCTCTATGTCTCTGTCAACTTTCAGGATATAAGCACACAATATGTATATTTTAATAATATTTTTTAATCCACATTAACCCTGAATATCAGAGAAATGAGAACTGATCATGACTGAAGTTGACAGAGAGATCATGTTATTGTACTCTGAGCATTACTGGTGATAGCGGGTTCATTCTCGGGCTGCTCTGATGTTTCAGTTGCTTCTTATAACTGATTAATATTCCTGGTGGACTTTTATAGGCGTCATATAATTAATCAAGCAGTTGTAATCCTTCATGAATATGTTTCAAACCTGCCTGCTGTGCAACTGGTGCAAAACTCCAACATGTTTAGGAACAGGCCAGAGATTTACAAGCTTGTCTGAGCAGGAGGCGAGATCTGGGCTGGTATTAATAAAACATCTCACACACAGTTTATGACACTTCACCAGGTGCTTGACAGGAAAGTGCCATTCTGCGTTGATGTGGATTAAGAAAAACTTTCTTTCTTGTGTGTAAAAACTGTAGCTGATTTATCTCTGGTTAACATGTTAGGAATGAGATTTTCTTGTTTTTGCAGTTCAGCCCAGATGTCATTTCCTAGCCCCTAATCATTTCCTGATGGGATTTTAGGCCGGATTTACACCGTATGAATTTCAAAAATGGCACACTGTAAAAGATTATTCGGTCCTAAATTGAGATTGAAGGTCTTAAAACACATATTGTGAGTGCTCACTGCTGACGTTTGCCCAACAGTGATTTTCATCCCAATGTAACCAAAGCAGCAGATGACAAATTTGGATTTTTTTTAATAGGAATATTCAAACTTTTTAATAAAAGGATGACATTGGGTTACCTGAAACTGATCTGTAACAGCTGCAAATACACTACTGGCAATGGCCAAATTTAAACTAAACATTTCTGGACTGAAAAATATCTGTATTGCTTCAGTCTCACTTTGGAAAATGTTTCTGGACAGACTGATGATGTAAGCAGAATACAGTCATTTTCTTAAAAACACAGATCTACCATTAGACTATCTTGCTTGTATAATCAGACTTAGAGAATATTTTATTACACTGTCTGAGTGTCCAAAATTTTATAGGCGTAATCTCATACAGTGTGAAGTAATACAGTGGAACCTCGGCATACGAATGCCTTTTCTTATGCATTTTCGCCTTAAGAATTGAAATTTTGCAAGAAATTTGCATTGGCAATTTATTTATTTTGGCATGCGAATGAACTGAACTGAACACCGGCTAAGTTGTGCATTCGTCCGGGAGCTGCTCAAAACTTTGCGTCAGTGGAAAGCCAAGCGAAGCTGAACGAAGCGAGTTTACGAATATTATGAATTTTTTTCAGTCAGCGAAAGCTGTTTCTAAAGAGTCAACCCACGATACCAATGTTGCCTTCAGCATGCGTTCAAAAGCTAGGTGATTTTTTTGGGGCATTTTTTTGTTGACAGATTGGTGGCATGGGTGCTCTGTTCTATTTTTAGCCCAAGCTTGGTGGCACGACTTCCTGTGAGGACCCTTGACATGGAATGCTTGGCTTGGGTGTTATGTAAAGAGTTTACATATGCTTAGTATTGGTAATATTTTTGGGAGGTGGGATGTATTATCTGAATTTATATTAAATCTTATGGGAAAATATTTTTCGCAATACAAATTTTGGCCTTAAAAACTCGCCTCCAGAACGAATGAAATTCCTATGCTGAGATTCCAGTGTATTTGGAAAGCCAGTTGGAATAACGGCGTAAACCCGGCTTTAATTAATTATTTCACATTTAGATCTCATACAGTACTAATCTTAATGTCAGTGGAATTGAAACATCTAACTACTAAAGTACTGCTCTAAATTCTGCCATTAAAATTCTGTGTTTTACTTGTGTTTCAGCTCTTTACAGCTAACACTAAATCAGATGATTGCATTAGTAACAATATTGTTTTGACTGTATTTATCTGTTAGATGCTATAATTAACATTCTTTGTCTTTTCAGATCCAGCCTCAAGAGATTAGCTCTCCCCCTACAGCTAATCTGGACCGGTCCAATGACAAAGTCTATGAGAATGTGACGGCGTTGGTGAAGGCTGTGATCGAGATGTCGAGTAAAATTCAGCCTGCTCCTCCAGAGGAATATGTGCCAATGGTGAAGGTATGATGTTTGTGAATCTATATTTTCAGCAAAAGTGGCTTGAATAGCTGTTGCGTAGTACTATGTTAAAACATTCCTTTAAACTGCGCTGCAATTGTTTTAATTGCTGCAGGCATTTAGTCTCTTAATGATTGACAGGGTATTAATTATATTACTAGAATGAAAATGTCATGATGTGAACTTGCGCACTTGTGATTCATACAAATGCACTATTCTGCACCATTGTCTAGTATAAATAGTGTGAGTAGTATGTGAAACACTGAAAATTCCACTTGTGTAATTGCACTTGAAGTATTCGGGTGATGCGCTTATTCAACCGCAAAAACAGTGTGGAATGTTGGACACTTCATGCACTCAACACTTGCCAATTATATAGAAAAAGAGGGGCATCAGTTGCCATCGACTGGGAAATGGCTTTAAAAAAAAGTGTTACTTTTGAGATGATACAACTCTTATAAAAATTCATATACTAGACAGAAGAGTACATAGTGCATGGTGTGTAGTATGTCATTTGGGACACAGCTTCAGACTTTCACCGTTCTTTTTGTTTCCTTGTTCTTTTTCTTCTGAAATGGAAACTGTTGAAATGTCAGGAGAATTATTTTTGTACATATTTGTCTTGTTCATGCCAGTGATTTTGCTGAACTGTTTTTCAGGATGTAGGTTTAGCACTGAGGAATCTACTGGCCACGGTGGATGAGACGATTCCCTTGCTGCCGGCCCACACACACCGAGAGGTACAACACATCAGCTTCTGGATTGTTTATGCAAACACAATGTGGCTCTTATTCTCATTTTATTTTATCTCTCATTTGTGAATGTTCACAAATATTGTTGATCATATTATAGATTATATTCTAGCACACACTGTATCTGAATACATGGCGGTTTTCTGTCTGTAGGTGGAGATGGCTCAGAAGCTGCTGAACTCTGACCTGGCTGAGCTGATCAATAAGATGAAGCTGGCGCAGCAGTATGTGATGACGAGCCTGCAGCAGGATTACAAGAAGCAGATGCTGACGGCTGCCCACGCGCTCGCCGTCGATGCCAAGAACCTGCTAGATGTGATCGACCAGGCCAGGCTGAAGATGTTGGGCCAGGCAAGGCCACACTAGAGACATTTGAGCCTCACTACTCACCAGCACAGAACTACTAAACTAGCACACAGACATGATGCTCATAACACTCCATGTTCTCGCTCCAGCCTGCCTGCCTGCCGGGAGCACAGCAGGGTTTTTTTTATAAAGGAGTGGCAGAACCGGGAGCTTTCATAGCCGGATCTGCATTGGGACTGCTGTATTATACCGGCATACTAGGAAAAGATCTGGATTAACGATAGCCACTGGAACAGAAACGCCGCATCGTTGTATAGGTCTGTGGATAACAGAAGATGTCCTCACACTGTATTTACCAGTCCTGTATCTCATTGGTGAGCCTCTGCTCCACAACTACACTAAACAAAATGGAGAACCAGCTCGACGGGGCCTCTATGAACATGCACCAGTGTTTCATAAACTGTAAAGATCTAATCCAGTGTGTTTTGTCTGGATGTGGAGCAAAGGCCGTATGTGCCTCTCCACGACTCTGAAGGAGGGGGTTGTATATTTTGGCCATGTGCCACCTAGGATTAAAATAAAGCTATGTCTGAAACAAAAGTAACAATAGAGTGTATGCCTTTGCTTAATCTTACAGGTATAAAATGCCTTTACTGAAACCTTTTTTTCTCAGAGTGACTCAGAGATATTCAGCACATTCACTAATGGCAAAAGAAAAATTCTCACAAATGTACACTCC